>NW_007064575.1:76068-124635 GCF_000164805.1 Carlito syrichta | reverse complement strand
GCTGCCCAGGCGGGTCTCGAACCTGCGGGCTCAGGCAATCCACTCACCTCAGCCTCCCAGAGGCGCAGGATTACAGGCTGAGCCACCGACCCCGGCTTATAAAGGCATTTTTTAAAGATAGCATTCAGTTTTGCCAGCTTTTTTATTAAAAATAAAGATATTCTAACATCAAAACGTGCAAGAAGTTCAAATTTTTAGAATAAAAGTCCTTTAAATTGAGTATATTTAATTTTATGAAAACCTTGCTCCAGAAATTTGCATTTTTCTTTCTCTATGTTTTTATTTGACTACAGATCAGTGAAAAGGTTGTCACAGACCAGCGCTGATCTACAGATTGATATTTGGAAAACTCTAGTTCAAGTACAATGGAGGAATTCACTGATGAAATGTGTAAAAAAAAATCTGGACAAGATAAGAATAGAAGCAATTTAGCAGCCATGTCAGGTTGTTTCCCTGTTCTTTTTGGAGTCTTAGAAGTTGGTCCCTCTCTAGTCCTGAAGAACCTCTTTGCACGAGCCCTGAAGCACCCATCTTTAGCCGTAAGAAATGCTCTGGGAATCAGCAAAATAAGAAATGTATTATCTTCACTCTATTCAGCTGAACTGGATGCTCTAACTCTTGCAAACCCAATTCATCTTGCTCTCTGTTTTCCAGTTTCTAAACTTTGCTTAGTCTCCTGTTTTATGTTGTGCTTTAGAGTTCAATGGCCATGTCTCCCATCTAGAATCTGGCATCCCTCCACAGCAATTCAAATTTCTCTGCAGACTCAAATGATGTCAATTGCTTTGGGCAAAACCACCCCTCCTAGATCAATATTTAAGAATCCTTATTGCAAGGCCACATCCTCATCTAACAGCTTTCCACCTGTTTTACTTCTGTTTCAAAAGAGTAAGCTAGATAACAATAGAATCTTTCCTATATCTTGTGCAAATACTGCAGCTTATATAGTTTATAGCTTATAATACAATTATGTGTAGAAGACATCTGGTGTTTTTACCTGTAAAATAGCCCTTACTCCTTGTTTTGATAGCCACACTCCGATTTTATTTAGAGGGGTAACCCATACCCCTTTGAGTATATTTTTGGGGAAACTGTCAGTCAAGGTGATGTAGTCCTGCAAATCACTACTCCCACCCCAAGGAATTGGCACAAATCCACCCATGCTAGGCTAATCAGACTTTCTTCCAGGAATTTGGAACATGAACATCTAACATAGAAGCACACGATGGAAAAAAAAAAAAAATCATTGGAACTGAATCATTCTAATTATGACAACTTGAAGAGATTTAATGCCTTGCATCCTGTTATATTTCAATTTAATTTTTCTGTTCTCTGCTTAAGTTAATCAGAATCTATTTCTGATACAATTATATACACTAGCTGACACACTGCTCATTACAGTTATTCACAACAAAAATTGCTAAGGTATATTCTTATCACCTAAGTGCTATGCTAAGTGTTTTACATGCTTCTTGATCCCCACAATGACCTCAAGAAATGATAGCTAGTACCACTGCCAGTTTACCCCAGAACAAAGTGAGGCTTAGAGAAATTAGGTAGACTGCCTGAGATTTATGATACCAAGTAGAGGAGAGGCAGGGTTTGAACCCCAGGTCTATTTGACCTCTCAAATAACCTCTAATCATGTCAAGTAAAGTGTGTATTATTTTGGTTATGTGGGGTGAATGTAGATCTTTTAAAGGAAGTATAATGCCTGCAGTTAAACACAATCCTAGTCTAATCCTTTTTTGGGTAACATTGTGAATATTTGAATTCTCAACGTTTTGAGACCCACGCTGAAAAAATAAAGTATGCAGAATCTTTTTCAAGTATTGTATTGTTAAAGCCTCTTTTTTTCCCCTGGATATGCCATATATTACATAAAGGACATAGCTAGATGTCTAATGCAGTGCTGCAATTCTGGTATGTCAGCCAAAAGGAACATGGGAGGGAAAACGCGCATGGCAGGCTCTGATTGTTCAGTCAACAAATGCTAATATTGAGCACCTATTCTTTGCTATATGCTGTGTACACTAGGCACTAGGAGTACAGAGCAGAAAAAGCAGCTCTTTCAGCAAACTTAAAAAAAAATTAACCACACACTTGTTAAGATAGTAAGGCAGACTTTATTTAAGGAGGCCATGGCAGTAGGGTTAGCACAATGGAGTCTTGCAGTGGTGAAAGAGATTAGATTCAATTTGGACCCCAATAAGGATAAGTGGGAATTTGTAGCCAGGTACAGGGAAGTGTCCGTGGATAAAAAAAATTACTACAAGGAAACATCCTGGGTCGGGAATTTCTAGCTAAACTGACTTGATACGATTATTGCTGAAGACAGGCCGGGCTGATATGGTATCGAGGTGGTCAGATTCCAAGGGTGGGAGATTTTTCACTAACCTGATTTAGCAGGATTCTTGCTCACATTGGATTCTACAAGGACTGAGAAGGAGGCCCAAATTGAGGCCTCAAGCAGAGGTCTCAGAGGAACCTGACTAAGATTTTGGCCAAAGGAGAGTTTTTGTCAAGCCCAAAGAGCCCATAACCAAGTGGGCTAAAAAATAAATAAATAAGCTAGGAAAATGACTTAATTATAGGATAATTAACATAATAAATATTTCAATTAAATTCTCAAAATTTTTATTTATATAAATTTACTTATATAAATATATTACAATGTTACATCAGTGCATAGAAGATAATCATTCAAATAGAATCAACTCCTTGATGATAGCTAGAAATGGTGCATATAGCCAACATGCACTATAGAGTAGAAAGATGGTGTTTTACATGTTGCAGTGGTTGTAAAACATAGTTATACCAACACAATAAAGTTATGTTTAACAGAAAAATATTTTATTCTTTTTTTTTGAGTTGAGTCTCACTCTGTCGCCCACACTGGAGTGCAGTGGCATGCTCCTGGCCATTGCAGCCTCCACCTGCTGGGCTCCGATGATCCTTCCGCCTCAGCCTTCCAAGTAGCTGGAACTACAGGCGTGCACTACCACGACCAGGTAATTTTTTAAATTTATTGTAGAGATGCAGTCTCGTCAAGTTGCCCAGGCGGGTCTCAAACCCGTGGGCTAAGGCAATCCACTCACCTCAGCCTCCCAATGCATGGGATTACAGGCTGAGGCACCAAGCCTGGCTCAGAAAAATATTTTAAACAGCCTTGGTTTTTAAATTAAAATTAAATTAAATTAAAAAATTTATCTCCTTGGTTGCACTAACCACATTTCTAGCAACCAGAAACCACAAAAGGAATACTTGCCACATAGTTAATAATAAAAAACAGAATATTTAGTGTGATTTATACTTTCTCACTTGCTTTATACTGTGAGTGAATGAGCTAAATTTAAACAATCAAGGAAAAGTAATGCTTATTTATGACTTAGCTAGACAAGTATGGGAATTTATGTTAAAGTTGAAACAAACCCAAATGACAAGTTACATGTTTTTCCAACATGAATAAATGTGCATAATATTTTAATTATAATCGAAAGAATTATGTAAACTGAAGAATACTTTGTTGATATTGGTAAATGTAGAGTTGCTTTTCAATTTAGGTGATATTCCTTTGAATTTGATGTTAATAATACTGAGTTAACATAGGAGTTCACAAATTTATTGAGCTTGGACAGCTATGCTTTTGCTTCAAAATCAAATCCATTCTTGGAGAAAAAAAAGTGATAATCTAGTTTTGTCAATGTGAATGCAAATATAAAAGGATAATGATTTTTAGCTCTCATTCAGTTATTGAAAAACTTGCGTTTTGAATACTTTGGATATGTAAATCTCCTTTTTCAACTGTAAAGTTTATGATTTCAAATGCAAATAAAGTATTTTAATGAAAACTTAGCATCTGAATTGAGTCATTGTAAGTGTAAAATGCACATTGGATTTTGAAGACTGTATTTAGAAAACAAAATATAGTCACTAATAATCTTATCTTGATTACACAATAAATGATAATACCTTGGCTATATGGGGTAAAATAATATATATTATTAAAATTAATTTTACCTCTCAGTCATCAGTTTCATAATGTGGCTACTAGAAAATTTTAAATTACATATGTTGCTTATATTATATTTTTATTGGACAGAGCTGCCCTAGAGTAAAAAAAAAAAAAAAAATATGGTGTAAGGTTAGAATCAGCTTCTTAAAAATGTGCAGAGCAATACAAGTCTACAAAATAGGAAGATAGAAACCTAGGATGGAAACAAGGAGAGAGAGATGCCATGATAGGAAACATTCCAGAGAGGGAATTACCAAAATGTCAAATGCCATGGAGAAGTTTAAGATGTAATGGAGGAAGAATAAATATGTAAAGTTCCAATTGTCTTAAAAGGAAGATTTGATTTTGCCAAAAAAGATCTTTTTGGTTCTGCCATATTAGGCTTGCTAGGCTTAATTAGGTGGGCCTGGTCTAGTATTTGTGAATAGAACTTGGAGAGAGTTAAATGACTTCACCTAACAGAAGGAGAAGAATTTGGTATTCCAAGCTGGAAGCAGGGACCAGCAGAAACTTAGGAATAGAGTAGAATGGAGAGATTAAAGGAAAAGAAAGAGAGAAAAGCCATGTCTTGATGCTAAACACCACGTAGGATGAAGGAAAAGCTAAAAAGAGGGATAACAAACATCATGATTGAAGCTGTTGGCTTTGCATCAGTGTAATCCATCTCCTGTTTCCACCAAACTATCAGGAAGTTCTGCTGTCCACATATAGACTGTCTGAGTATAGTTTTTATAAATAATGGAAAAGCATTAAGTGGCATGTACAGATTGTTTTGAGGTAGAACAACATGCACAGGCTGTAAAATAATCCACTGCAGAACTGGTGGTGTGGAGCCTTGGATCCAGGTTTGGGGTAACCATGGAAAGATGGAAGAGTGCTTTACGTTTCCACCCGTCCCGGGTGGGTGAGGTAATTAGGGGCAGTTCGATCTAAATCTCAGGAAGAAAGTAACTCAAGTTAACATTTCAGTTACACAGATAACGTCTCGAGGATATTCTTTGGTTAAGCAACAAGAAGGTGCGTGGGGGCCTTAGAGTGGTGAAAGGCCCTGGCTGTGGGAGTTGAGAAAGCAGACACTGTGAGCTTGGAGTCCTGATTTTAAAACTTTGCTGTGAAGAGCAGGAGGGGGCGTTGAATGAAGCCAGAATGGTTTTTATTTTATTTTAAGGATGGGAAGTCAGAGCAGTTTAGCATGCTAAATAGAGCAGTAGAAAGTGGATTGTTTCTATAAAGCAGCTTCATACCAAGTACATTTATAAGACCTTCTAATGCTAAAGAGGTGGCCTTGATACAAATTAAAGTAGCAGAAAGTGAGTCTCAAAATTGCAGTGTGGTGCTGGTGGAAATTACGTTAGTCAAGAAACTGAGAGCTGTTCGCTATGGCCTGGAATGTCACATAGCACGATTTGTACCAGGAACCAACAGTCACTGAGGTGGAGAGGGTTGTGAAGTACAGGCTAACAGTAATCTCCCTTCTGGTCTAGGCTTAGCAGATCTTTATTAACACTCCTTAGCCTTTGCATAGTGTCTTTACAAAACAGATGACCTTGAACAACATGGGTTTGAATTGTGGGGGTTTACTTATATGTGGATTTTTTTCCCCCAATAAATGTTGCCCTGAGCATGCCTGCCTCTCCTCCTAACCTTCTACCTTCTCTACTTTTTCTGCCTCTGTCATCCCTAAGAGAGCAAAACCAGTTCTCCCTCTTCCTCCTCCTTGGCCTGCTAACATGAAGATGACAAGAAGGAAAACATTTATGAAGATTCACTTCCACTTAATAAATAATAAATGTATTTGATCCTTCTTATGATTTTTTAGTCTTTATTTTTATTCATTGTATAAATATAGTATATAATGCATATGGCACAAAATATATGTTAATGGACCGTTAATGCTATTTGTGAGGTTTCTGGTCAGCAGTATACTATTTGTAGAGATTTGGAGGGAGTCAAAAAGTTATACACAGATTTTTTTACTGTGCAGGGGTCAACACCCCAACCCCTACATTGTTCAAAGATCAACTATATTATTTTTGTTACTCCAGCGAAATATAGGACGGATGGCTGGTTGGCTGGCTGGCTGGATGAACAGCTGGCTGACTGGCTGGCTGGATGGATGGGGAGATGTTAATTTTAGATGTCAGCTTGGCTGCATTGAGGGATGTCAAGATGACTGGTGAAGCAGTGTTATAGCATGGCTTATAGCAGGAACCAGTAGTCACTGATATAGGGATGATTATGAGTTGCAAGGTGCTGGAGTCCAGATCCAGCGGGTCAGGGTTTCCTGAAAGACGGATGGCATCGGCGCAGGAGAGAAAACTTGGACACTGACTCTGCTGTAAGCAGGATAAATGCCGATTTATTATCTTTTACAACTCCTTTTATACCCTACATGTTTTTTGTTTTCAAGGCAATCAGTTACAATTTAATGGACCGGACAGGCAATGTTTCTTTGTTCATCCTGTTTTGACCTTAAAACATTATCATACTAAACATTAACTATAAATTTTATAAACTTCTAACATTTTTAAAATGATTACCATTTCTTAATGTCCATACAAAACTTACTTATTCCTATAACTATTACATTATAAATCACTACCAAGTTCTAAGCACTATAATTGTCACGTAGATTAGCAAGTCACACCTGTAACCTTCACACAGCAATTTGCAACTAGCTGGTGTAAAACAACAGTTTCAAAGTTTCTTAGCCACAAGTTGGCCTGACTAGTTTTCCACAATGTTACACCTGGTATTTACAATCTGCGTTATTTATTTCCTGCCAGGGAGAATGAGCTTCAACGTTTGCAAAACAAAAGGCCTCTTGGGCTCAAGTCACCTTAGTCACAATCCCTAACCAGAATTACAAGCCTCCTTAACAAAGGGAAGTAAAGGCAAGGGTGCTCTAATATTTATGTGATTGTTAATTTTTTAAGCATAATACACTACATTAAGAAATTAAGCAAATGTAATTTTTACATTGGCACTTCCTAAAAATACAAATTAGTCACCAATCAGAAGAAATAATATCTTACAAGTAGTTATCTACCTGCATATGATATTTAAAATCTCTACTGATAATTTCCTGGCAAGGCCAGTGAGTTCCCTGACAAACATTAAATTGAATACTTTCTGATTTTTTACAATTTTCCCAGCTACAATATTTAATCAAGTGATTATATGGTTTAATACCAGGAGGCTGGGGATGTGGAAACCTGGGGAGGAATTCAAATGAAGGGAAGGTAATTTTTCATGAATTCCCCTCTTGCCTTTTTCAAGGGGTAGTGGAGGTGAGAGTGGAATTTTGCTTTCCATCCTCAGAACTTTTTGGCTACACTAATAACAAAAGTAGTAGAAGCAAGGGTCTCAGCTGCCCAGGTTCGCTTTGCGACCCGGGGTCTTCAGCTCCCTAGACTTTGTCAGCAGGCAGGCCTCCATGGCTGGCTCCCAACAACAAGGTAGCACTGAACCAACTGGTAGATCTTTATACTCCTTTATAGTAACATAAACAGACCAAGACAGAGCTCCTGCAGACCCAAAAGTCACTTATATTTCCTTACTGTTTCTTTTTCCTTACATCCATTACCTCAGTCACAACTAAATTAGAGTAATGGAGAGATAAAAACAGAAACAATGGAGAAATATAATAGTAACCTTCAGGTTTGCAGGAGTTTTGTCTTAGTCCATTTGTGTTATTGTAAAAGAATACCCGAGGCTAAGTAATTTATAAAGAAAGGAGTTTTATTTGGCCCACAGTTCTCAGGCTATACAGTCAGCATCTGCTTCTGGTAAGAGCTTTGGGGAGTTTCCACTCGTGACAGAAAGTGAAGGGGAATAGGCATGTGCAAAGATCACATGGTGAGAGAGGAATCAAGAGAAGAGAAAGGGAGATGCCAGGTTTTATTTTTATTTTTATTTTTTTACCAACTCACTCTCATGGGAACTAATAGAGTTAGAACTATTTGATTCTCTAGCTCTAATAGAGTATCTAACTCTAACAGAGTTAGAACTCAATCATTACCACAAAGACAACAACAAGCTATTCATGGGGAATTCACCCCATATCCCAAACACCTCTCATTAGGTCCCACCTCCAATACTGGGGAACCCATTTCAACATGAGATTTGGAAGAGTTATATAGACAAACCATAGCTTGCTCTATCATGAATAATAACACAGATGTCCATGTTCTGCAGACAGTTCAAGGAGGCATATAGCATACAATTATGAACTAGACATGATACAGACCCTTATATATTAAAATTATATACTACAGCAATTCATAGATTTTTTGTATAAAGCTCTTAAAATCTGACATAAATTGAGATTTTTAAAAGATGTTTAGGCTGTGATCCTATAGCTTATGGACGAGTCATTAGGTGCTGACAACTATTAGCATCACACACTAGTATTTCCCACCTCTACTTTCTTTTCCCAGACATGTGTGTTAAACATTACTTACATGTTACAGCATTCTCATCTTTTGCTTTTGGTCATAGAATTCCTAATGTTGTATTCTGGTAGCCTCCACCAAACAATCAGTATAAGCATAAGAGTTAAAACCTATTTATCATGTTGAGATTAGAAGATTTTCCAAGTCATTCCCAATATGACATTTATTTTTAATTTTTTAAATTTTTAAAATTTATTTTAAAGATGTGGGGTATAATTCAGGGTTAGGTATACAAATGTTCATTATGCAGGTACTCTTGTAGATGAGGTGTGCCCCTCCCTCCCCTAGCAGTTTCCCACTTCCCACTCCCCGGTAGCTTTCCACTACTGCCAACCCCTTTCTTATAGTATTATGATAATTGTTCAAGGTCCACTTGGAAGTGGGAACATATGGTACTCTGTTCTTTGTTTCTGTGATAGATCACTGAGTATGATAGACTCTAAATCCATCCAAGTTGCTGCAAAGTCCATATGTTTGTCCTTGTTTATTGTTGTGTGATATTCCATTGTGTATACGTACTACATTTTTTTAATCCATTCCAGCTTCAGTGGGCAGCATGGTTGGTTCCATGTTTTTGCTATTGTGAATAGAACTGCAACAAACATGCGTGTGCAGGTATTTATTTTGTAGAATGATTTGAGTTTCTCTGGACATATTCCCAGTAGAGGGATTGCTGGGTCACATGGAAGGTCAATTTCTAGTTCTTTCAGAAATCGCCATACTGTCTTCCAAAGAGGTTGCACTAGTTTGCATTCCCACCAGCAGTATAGAAGTGTTCCTTGTTCTTCACATCTGCCTACATAGTATTCCACTATATTGTTCTACCATTCTCTCTTCTTTGACCAAATTTTATTTTATTGGTCATTTAGATAATTCTTCTCCCCCTCCTTTTTGCTGTTCTTAATAGCAATATTAATGTGGCAAAATCTCTGTGGCTATCTTAATTATTTCCTGAGGATAAAAAATTCTTAAAAAACAAAATTAAGTAAAAAATATAGATTTTCAAATATAAGTTGATATGTGTTGATATATCTCTAATTTTATGTCAAGCATTTTATTCACCCAGATGCTCACGTGGTTGGGTTGCCAAGTGGTCTTATGTAGACACAGAAAGAAAACACTGAATTGTGTTTACTAAAATTTTGCCTCACCTACATTTTATTCCTACAAAATGTTGCTATCTCAAGAAATGAAGTACAGAATCAGAGTTTGTCCTGTTTTTAAATTTTCACAATTAACCTTTAAAACTTTTACAATTCTGCAAATTAGCCTAAGTAAACGAATGTATATCTCAGAGGGTATTATAAAAGAATAAATTTGACTTGAACTTTTCACTTGTGTCAGTCAATTACATTGCTGCAATTTAATCTAGGAGAATGCAGATGCAGAAAAATAAGAGGCTGGGCTAGTTGTGACTTTAATATCAGCACTGATTTCTCATAGTCTGCTGTTGATTTTATTTATTTTTTGAGTTGGAAGTCTCACTCTATTACACACAGTACAGTGGCATGATCGTGGCTCACTGCAGCCTCAAACTCCTAGGCTCAGGTGATCCTCCCTTCTCAGCCTCCCAAATATCTGGGACAAAAGGCACACACCACAATGCCTGGCTAATTTTTTAAATTTTTGTAGAGATGAGATTTTACTTTGTTACCTCGACTGGTCTTGAACTACTGGGTTCAATCAATCCTCGTGCCTTGGCTTCTCAAAGTGCTGGGATTGCAGGTGTGAGCCACTATCCCTGGCCCTGCTGTCGATTACTCTTGGCAGGTATTTTTATGCAAAATCTCTTTCACAGAAAACTCATGGAAGTGATCTTTTCTCATTCTGTCAATGTAATTGTTTTTGGCATTAATGGGACACTACATAAAGATCAAGTATGCAATATATCAGCAAAAAATCAGGTAGCAATAGAAACAGTTTACACAAATTGAATTTCCATGAGTTCTTTCTGCCATGTTTCTGGCAAATAAAACTATAAAGTATTCAATAGGTAAAGTATTCTAACTCCTTAAGAAAAGCAGATTACCATAAAAGGAACTATTTTTTTCTCTCCTCTTTAGGTAATTCCTTTTGAGACTGACAGGGACTCTAAAACACCTTAAATAAAGAGTTTCCTTTTCAAAAGATTTTTATCTTTAAATAGAGTGAATGAAGCATTTTATTTTCAGATTGTCAAAGGCGTTTTGAAGGTAACAACATGTTCATAATTATAATACTTTAACTCAGCATTGGAAACTCAGTAAAGCTAGGTGATGGTAGTCAAGTGAGCTAGGAAATCACTCCAGTTCAGGTTTCTTTACAATGAGTTTCTTAATCTCCACCCCCACAGTTCTCACTAGTTTTTAATTTAAAAAGAAAGGCATACAGGTATAGAAAAATACTGGTCTTCTGTAAAATTCACAAAAACCTTTATATTTTGAAATGATGATCTGCTCACAGCAGAGAGAAAGGAAAAATTATGGAAAACACAATTTTTCTTTAATGGCAGTTCAACATTGTAGGCTTTCTTTTTCCAAATTTAAATCTTAAGCTTAGTGATGTCTGGCAATATAATTTCAATAATAATAATTTCTTCATTAAAACGATTGTAATTGAAAATATTTTAGACATAATCTCTTCTCTATTTAAATCATTATTCTCAGCTATAGATTGCATGCATTTATAAATTGAGTGAATTTAGACTATGTTAATATTAGTCCTTTATAACATAAAATTTAAAAATGGAATTCGAACAATTTAATATAGTGTAGAAGAATTCAAAGTATTTAAACAATTCGATTTACTCTATCTCACTACAGAGAAATAAAATAAAGTTCTAAGACCCCAACCAGCTGAATGGAATTCCTCTTGGACAAGAGGACCACAAAATAACTTCGAAAACTGAGTTTTCAACCATTACAGGATGCAGGGGTCAAACACACCTCATTAGGTTTTTTAAATTAAGGTCCCAACAGAAACCACCCCTTTCAAAAGACTCCATCACTGAGATCAACCAACTGGCTGATGCTGGCCATCCTTTTTGTCCGATAAAAAATTACGAGGATGGGCTCGGTTGCTCAGCCTGTAATCCCAGCACTTTGGGAGGCTGAGGTGAGTGGATTGCCTGAGCTTGCAGGTTCGAGAACCCCTGGGCAAGTTGGCGAGACCTCGTCTCTACTATAAATCAAAAATGAGCCGGGCGTGGTAGCACACGCCTGTAGTTCCGGCTCCTTGGAAGGCGGAGGAGGAAGGATCACAGGAGTCCAGCAGGTTGAGGCTGTGGTGGCCAGGAGTGTGCCACTGCACTCTAGCCTGGGCGACAGAATGAGACTCCAACTCAAAAAAAAAAAAATTACTGAATACATAGTGGTTCTGGCCTCCACAGAAAATGCACATTAAGGGATTTTGAGTCCTTTGCTTCATGTTTTACTTCACCCTTAAATAATGCTAAGGCCACCACTTTTTGGAATATGGGGCCCATGAAGAAGAATGAATCTGTTACATCCATGCATGTCTCCTTCATAAATATTCATTACTCTTCCTATAGCTTATTAAATATGTGTATTTGGCCACTCTGCTCAGCATAAATTTCTATTTCCTTTGCTCATTCCTCAAAGTCTCCAGGCTTCTGGCTGGAAGCTATACTTCCTAGCCTGTTAGAATGGCCACCCTGCAGGCTGCAGCACTTCCTGAGAAATAAAGCTCTCCTTTCTAAATGTATGACCTTCATCATTTTTTAGTTAGCATCATTAAACACACACACACATATATATAATTGTGATGCTGATCTATTATTTTTTTTGAATATCACTGGTTGTGGCCTCATTTCCTGTTTACTTACTAAAAGCCAAATTTTGTATCAGTTGAGATGCTTTGGATCCAAGTCAAAGAACCCTGATTTAAAAGTGATTGAAACAATAGGAGCTTATTAATAAACCAAAGAAACAAAATTCCATTGCAGGAATTTAAGCACGTTGATTGTGCAGAGCTCTGGGCCAGCTGAGTCCGCAAGGCTTCTTTTAGCTCACCCACGTGAGATGACTGCCATAGCCGTATCTCACAACCCATTTAGAATTCAAAGGTCACGGCTGGGCTTGATGGCTCAGCCTGTAATCCTAGCAGTTTGGAAGGCCAAGGCGTGTGGATTGTCTGATCCCGTGGGTTCAAGATCCACCTGGGCAACTTGGCAAGCCCTCTTCTCTACAATAAATCAGAAAAAAAAAAAAAATTAGCTGGGTGTAGTAGTGTGAGCCTGCAGTTCCAGCTACTTGGAAGGCTGAGGTGGAGGGATTGCCTGAGCCCAGGTTGAGGCAGCAGTGACTGTGAGCATGCCACTGCACTACAGTCTGGGTGACAGAGTGAGACTCCAACTCAAAAAAAAAAAAAAAAAAATTCAAAGGTCACAAAACAGGAGCAGGCACTTCTCTGTGAGTATCTCTTTCTGGTCAATAAAGAACATATTTCTCAAAACAATCTGAATGTTGATGACAAAGTCAAACTCTGAAAAACATTTAGAGAGGCTTATTCTGTGTCAAATATGAATAGCCATAGCCCAGGGTACAGTCTCATGAGGTCCTGAGAACATGTGGACAAGATGGCTGGGTTACAGTTTAGGTTTATACATTTTAGGCAGACAGGAGTTTATAGGCAAGAACATAAATCAGTACTTATAAAGCATACATTGGTTTAACCCAGAAAGACAGGGCATCTCAAAATGGGGAATAAGGGTTTACAGGTTATATGTGGATTCAAGGATTTTCTGATTGGCAATTGGTTGGAAGAGTTAGGTTCTCTCTAAAGAATTTTGAAGCCAAAAGAAGAAAATACTTGAGTTAAGATGGGGTGTGGGATTGTGGAAGCCAAGGTTCTTGTTATGTAGATGAGACCTCTAAGTAGTAGACTTCAGAGAGAATGATTGGTAAATGTCTTAAAAGGTACCAGACTTTCCCTAGGGAATGAGACTCTTCAGAGATGCACAATTTCCCTAACAGACAGTTTGCAGGGCCATTCCATAATATGTCAAAGAAATGTATACTGGGGTAAAATATTTTTATTTCCTCTGGGGCCTGCTATCTGTCATGTGATGGTATACTAGAGTCAAGTTGGAATTGGGTAGCTTATTTCCACAGAGTCTGTCTTGTGAGCCTTATAATTTCTATTTTAATGTTAATGCTGGTCAGATGTACCTAAACTCCAAAGGGAGGGGCTGTAACGTGGTGTGTCTTACCTCTTTTGCCATCATAGACCATACACTGTAATTTAGTCTTCAAGTTTCCTTTGGCACAGGGGGCATCTGTTCAGTTGGTAGGGGGGCTTAGAATTTTATTTTTGGTTTATGCCACTCCCCAGAATAGATTTCTCCTTAGGTCTCTCTTTGGCCCAGACGGGTAGTAAGCAAATGGTTGCTTGAAATAAGGAGTAGTAGGAAAGTCAGTCTCTGGAATTTCAGGCTTAATAGTGGGAAGAAAGTAAAAAGAAAAAAGACTGGAACAGAAAAAGGCTCCATCCTTCCTGATGAATACATTTCAAAGAAATAGCTTGTCTTTGAGAAAGACACTCCTGAGCTGTAGGAGACAGGAAAGGAATCTTAAAGGAACAGAGGAAGGATTCGTGATTGTAAGTCCCTTTTCGTAAATGCTCTAAGAAAGGGAGGTCAGGTGCCTATCATCAGGTGTTGGCTGGGAAACACACACACACACACACACACACACACACACACACACACACACACACACACACACCCCAGTAAATTTTCATAGCAGCCTTGAGCTTTCTTAGGCAGACATTTTAATGGTAAAGACAAGGTGGTTATCCAGGGGACACAGCCTTATGCTGATAGAAGCCATACTAGAGTTTGGTCACTCTAGCAGTCTTGAACTCCTGGCCTCAAGCAATCCTCCTGCCTCAATCTCCTGAAGTAGTTAAGACTACAAGTACATATTATCATGCTCAGTTAAGTTTTTTTTTTTTTTAATATTTTTTAGAGACAGGGTCTTGCTCTGTTGCCAGGCTGATCTCAATCTCCTGATCTCTAGTGATCCTCCCACCTCAGCCTCGCTAAAATCTGGGATGACAGATGTGAGCCACACCTAGCCTTGACATATCTTCTAAAGGGCAACTCTAATTTATCATTCCAAATGCAACGATTGATTGTAACTCTATCTTAGTCCATTTTCTGTTGCTTATAACAGAATATCTTAAACTGGATAATTTATAAAGAAATTGACTTTAGTTTTCACTAAAGTTTTAGTTTTAGTTTAGTTTGACTTTAGTTGAAGGCTGAGAAGTCTATAGTTGAGGGACCACATCTTGTGAGATCCTTCTTGATGGTAGGGATTCTGTGCAGTCTTCACATGGCTCAGATTATAACATGGTGAAGGAGTTGAGCATGCTACTGTGTTAACTCAGGTCTCCTCCTCACCTTATAAAACTCCCAGTCCCACTCTCATGATAATCCATTAATCTATGAATGAGCCCTCATGACCCAATCACCTCTTAAAGGCTGAAGTGCCACCTTGGGGATTAAATTTCAACATAAGTTTTGGAGAAGACAAACGTTCAAACTGTGGTACCCTCAGAACCAGTTCCTTCCTCAGTTTTTTCCATCTCAGTAAAGATCATTTCTGTTAATCCAGTTATAGAAACCAGAAATTTAGAATTCATTCTTGATTCTTCCCTTTTCCTCACTCTTCACAGATAATCTATTTTTCTTTTTCTCTTCTCTCTCTTTTTTTTTTAAAAGAGGAATTTATTTATTTATTTATTTATTTGAGTTGGAGTCTCACTTTGTCGTCCAGGTTGGAGTACAGTGGCACACTCAGGATCATCACAGCCTCGACCTACTGGGCTCAGGTGATATTTCTGCCTTCCACTTAGCTGGAAGTACAAGTGCATGCAACGATGACTGGCTAATTTTTGGTTTATTTTAGAGATGAGATCTTGCCAATTTACCCAGGCTGGTCTTGAAACCCTGAACTCAGGCAAGTCTCTCGCCTCGGTCTCCCAAAGTGCTGGAATTTCAGGCTTGAGCCACTGGGCCCAGCCTTTTTTTTTTTTTTTTTTTTTTAGAAACGTGGTCTTGCCTTGTTGCTTAAACTGGTCTCAATCTCCTAGGCTTAAGCAACCCTCCCTCTTAGGCTCCCTGAATGCTGGGATTACAGATGGGAGCCACCATGCCCAGCAGATAATCTGGTTTTCAAAATAGACAGGTTTTCCAACCTGTGTATTTTCCCTGACTTCCATTATGCCACCATCACCTTTAGCATTGATTATGCACTGGCCTTCATTCTTGCCTGCCTATCGTATAGTGTCTATATGACTTCCTGTTTCATTCATAATAAAATCCAAATTCATGCCCTAACCTATGTTAGGCCTGCATGATCTGGCTCTTGCCTGACTCTTCGAACTCACCTCCCATGTGCTTCCTTTTATGCACTGCATTCCAGATACTATGTCTCCTGACTGTTCTTCAGACAAGACCCATTTATTTGGTTCTCTGTGTTTTTTCAGTTGCTGTCCATTTTGCCAGGAATAATGCTCTTCCAGCAGAGCCTCACATGGTTTGCTTGCCACTTAATTTACATAAGATATTGTATCCAGATGACAAATGTTGGTGTCAGATCTTGTGTCCAGAATACTCGTTTCCCACTTAATTTACAGCCATATTCAGGTGTCGTGTCTGGAAGTCTTCAAGGGCCATCCTATCTAAAAGAGCACCTCTCACTGTCACTCCCACATCAGTTTTTATTTCCTTATTCTGTTGTATTTTTTTGTGCTACTTATCTCTACCAGATATTATATTAAGCATTGTCTACTTGGTATTATATTTGTGATATATTAAATATAAATGCTGTCTTTATCATGTCTCTACCCTGACATTATAGTAAATTGCTACCTAATCTATTAAGCTTGTTGTGCATATAATATATCCCCTTATTTGTTAGAATGTGAGCTTGATTGCCATATCTCATTACTAAAAGAGTGTGTGAAAATAGTAGTCAGTGCCATATCTTTTTTGAATGAATGAAAATAGTGTAATTTCTCTAACATCGTGGAGTAGAAAAGGATGGCTTCTGAGAGCATAAAAATCCTTGCATTATATGAGATTTTGTTTTTAAATAATAATTACATTTGGTTACATAACCAGAGTTGTGATGATGTCAGGGGACTGTCATATTCAGCAACTGTAGATAATTTGAAAAATGTAGATACAAATCTGATTATAAACATATAGGGGAACAGGGATCATTTCTGTTTTCCTCTATTTTTCTAACCTCTGAAGAGCTGGATCCTAGATCCTCCTGATGGGAATGAGAAGGGCGCCATTCTTACATGGTTGATCAGCAAGCATTTCTTGAATGCCTTATTAAGTGGTTTTCTCTGAAAGGACATACTGTCAATAAATAATGAAATATACAAATCAGGGTATACAAGATATTACTTTCTTTAAAAAAAAAAAAACTGATGACAAATCTGACTCTTGACTCCCACCATAGTAAGAAGTGCATCTAAGGAATGTTTTTTGGGTCTCACCATGGGTTCCACAAGTATCCTAGACCTCAGCAGTGCCCAGTTAATAGAGGTTAAGCCTCTGGCCACCCTGAAGTACTTCTTGTCTAAGCCCTGTGGCATGTGGCCACTCCAGGGGCTCAATATGAAAGGAGGGAGACCTCATTTAGGTTCCTTTCCTGATTATAGGCAGCACAGATGTAGGACTTTGATCCTCACTTGAGGAAGCCTGTCCCTCTTGCCTCTTACTCTCACTGGTTGCTTTCTTCCCTGTCAGGGAAACTACTTTTGATTCTGGTCAATTTGATCTCTCCAGTCTAAAGCTTCTGAGATCCTTCCAAGCCTTTGGTCAATTAAATCTTTTCAAAAGCAAAAATTTGTAACTATCCTTGGAACACTTCATTTTTTCTAATGTTTTTATGGCAGGGAGAAATATCTACTAATCCACAAATTAATGTCTCCATCAATTTTCCTGTCATATGAACAAACATTTGTAGCTCTATCCTAGGATAATTACATCTGTCGCCATATGAATTGCATGCAGCCCTGGAGTACTAAGATTCTCTAATGACCAAAGCATTTATGACAACATATAAAGATGACTTGGTGACAGGAAAGAACAATGATGTAATTGTCATCATTGTTGCCCAACAACAGAGCAGGGATCATTGTATACTGTTACTTTGCAAATCTGTCTGATACTTATTGGAGTTTATTGGCAATTATTTAATTATGAAGTTATATTTTAGTTTTAATATAAATGCAAGTAATAAGAAGAAAACGTTATCCTTTCAATAAAGTAATAAATAGTTTTGATTAAATAATCATTGAACACTTACACATGGTAGATCTGTACCAAGTGTTTGAGAATATAAAAAAGCACAAAACATGGTCCCTTCTCAAGGAGATCACAGCTTAGGACAGTACTCCCTTAAAAGGAAGTATGATCATTTACTCACAATATTTTGTTCTTAGTGAGATACTTGGCATCACTTTCATCAAAGAAATATCGATTATCTGTCATCCTCAACCTTCTAAGGAATTAGGAAATACATAATTTATACAACTTGATTCTATCAATAAAGAAATGGTAGCAAAAGAAGCAGCAACTACATATCACATCATTTCAGTTTCAGATCTTTAGAAAGCAATTATAATCTAATTTCCACATTGTTAGAATCTAAATTTCCATTTAATGTAAAAATTAATATAATTGTTGTAGATATTCTTACTCCCAGAGCTTAGATTTTGCAACAGAAGTGGAAAGAAACCTTCTATCCTCTCATGAGGATATACTTATATAACTATATATCTCAATAAATGACTTCTTATGTAGGTTTCCCATGAAAGTTCTTGTATTATGTATTGTGTGAGGTGAGAAAAGTAACCACTTAAATGTTGTATATCTATTTTTTCTTCTTTGGAGCCATGGCAGATTTGCTAATTAGAATGTTGTCATACTAGCTGATGATAAGCATGATTTTTAGCTATGAAATATATATACAGATTCTATATAATTGTATAGAACCTGTCAGATACCTGTAATAGAACAAGAATATGGGATACATCTGTAAAAACTGAATTAAGAAAACATTTAAATGTTCATCCAGTTGAGACAAAAGTTGTTTTTTGAAACTTATTTTAAGTATGTTTTACACTTATGTGGTACAAGTGTAGACAAATCATTTTAGACTTTGTATATTTATAAATCAAGTTTTGTTCTATATGAAGCACAATATATACTTACAGTACCACCTGTGCTAAATCTCACTGAATACTATCTTCAGCATTTTCCCCAAATTATTTATACTGAATAGCAAGGTAGAATATTATAATTTTTTCCTAAATTCTGACTCAGATGTAAATATTTACAGAGTACTTCTGGTGCTTATACATTATATCCCTTGTTTTAGCAATTAGTAGCAATAATGCACAAGAATCAGAAATAAAACTTTGGCTTAGATATTTGTGATTCTACTAGAAATATTTTCACTGAAAAAATAATCTCACAGCCATTAAAACTGCATTAAATTATTCTATATTCCGACATTGACCTCAGAAATAGCAGTAAAAGTGTGAGGTAAATAAACTAGGTTGTAGACACTTGAACTTCAAATTTTCTTTTTCGACCCCGCAAGATACCCTTGGAATTGCCGCAGTGGAACCTCACTCTTCCACTTGGCTTCTACCTGGGCAGCTCAAATTTCTTCCACTTCAAACATTGGCATTCCACATATGATTTGATCCTGAATTTTTCAAAAATGGAAAACCTCTGTTTTTGAAATGTGTAGTTTAGTTAAGTGAAAACCTCAGATAGAATGGAGTGGAGGAGATAGTGTTTTCTGATTTACTCTTTTCCGTATGGATTTATGTATAAGGGCATTTATTCCAACATTCATTCCTTGATTAACAAATATTTGTTGGGCAACCCTCTCGGTCTCCCTCCCACTGTGGGAGCTTTTCTGTTCTCTCAACGAATCCTGCTTTCTCAAACAAACAACAAAAATCCCACAAATATTTGTTGAACATATGCTGCTAGCTTGGCACTCTTTGGGCATCTTCAGAAGTAGCAAAAATAAGAAAAACACCTGAATGTCCATCACCACAGAGATGGTTGAATAAATTGTGGTCCATCTAATCTCTGGAAAACTGTGCAACTTTTAAAAAGCTTAAGTTCGATCTATTGTTGTTAATAAAAATGTGCTCAAAATATGCTCTATGAACAAGTTAGAGAATATATGCATAGTATATTCATATTCTCACATGTATATTTTACACTTACATGTGTTGTTATAGAGAATATGATTTCAATTTTGTAAACTAAAGGAAAATCATTTCTTAATGTAAATGGATATTTGTATGCATTTATATGAACAGAGAAAGAGTATGGCAGAGTATACAGCAGATTGCTTACATTGTTTTTCTCAAAGTTTGGTGCTGGGGATGAGAGAGGTTTGAACATATGCACGGGAGAGTTGTGACTATGTATATTTGTATACATTTCTGTTTTGTTCAGTTTGTAATGATGAGCAAACATTTGTATATTAAATCCACAGTGCAGACAACTTTTAAACAATTTTTTTGCATTACTTTTATTTTTATTTATTATAAAGATGTGGGGTACAATTCAGGGTTAGGTATATAAACATTAATCACGCAGGTACCCTTGTTGATGAGGTATGCCCTTCCCTTCCCTAGCAGTTTCCCTCAACTGCCAATCCCACCCTCCCTCCCCTGACAGTTTTCCACTACTGCCAATCACTTTCTTATAGTATTATAATTGTTCAAGGTCACCTTATGAGTGAGAACATATGGAACTCAGTAAACAATTTTTTTAATGTTGTCATTTGACACTTTTAAAACTGTGTGAGTTTAAATCATAATAGATAAAAATGATGAAATATACTTTCAGTTTTTACGCTGAGTATTTTACTGCTTTAAATAGACAAAGTGTGAGTTATCCTGTTAACTTACTGGACTCTAACAAGATTTGCTTGTTTTTCTTGATTAAGAATTTTTAGACAAATACAAAAATCCATTTATTTTTGTTTTACATAGAATCTGAGATATATACTACATATAGAAAAATGTGACTATTTTAGGCTTATAGTTCAATAAATTTTGTTCAAATGCAAGTATATACATATATATTCATAAAATCTCAATCAACATATAGTACGTTCCCAACATTCCTTCAAGTTTCTTTTGTGCCCCTTTGCAGACAATAACCTTCTACCTTAGACCCAGGCAACCACTGAACTGCTTTTTATTATCACAAATCATTATTGCCCATTCTATAATGCTATATAAATAAATCATACACCATATAGATTATTGTTTCTAGTTGTTTTGTTCAGCATAATGCTTTTTAGATTTATCCATATTATGATGTCACTCTTTTTTTTTTTTTTTTTTTTTGAGTTGGAGTCTCACGGTCACCCAGACTGGAGTGCAGTGGCTGCACCCGGCCACCGCAGCCTGGACCTGCTGGGCTCCGGCCGTCCTTCCGCCTCAGCCTTCCAAGGAGCTGGAACTACAGGTGTGCGCTACCATGCCTGGCTAATTTTTTTGATTTATTGTAGAGATGAGGTCTCGCCTGCCCAGGCGGGTCTCGAACCCGCGGGCTCAGGCAATCCACTCACCTCAGCCTCCCAAAGGCGTGGGATTACAGGCTGAGCCATCGAGCCTGGCTTCATTTTTATTTTTGAGTAGTGTTTAATAATACAACTATATTAAAATTGTTATCTATTCATTAGTTAATGGATGTTTGAATTTTTCCAGTCATTAGTTATTGTGAATAAAATGGCCATGAACGTTTGTGTCCATGTCTTTTGTTGTTCACATATGCTTTTATTTCTTCGATGCAAATACTTATGAGTTAAATTACTGGTAACTATATATTTAACTTTGTAATAATCTGCCAAACTTGTGTCATATCATTGTACACTTCTGCCAGCAGCATGTGAGTTCCAGTTGCTCCACATCCTTGTCAACACTTGGTATTATCACTTTTTATTTCTTTTTAGAATTAGCCAGTCTAGAGTATGTAGTCAGTCTAATGGTGGTTTTAATTTGCATTTATTTAATGACTAATGATGTTGAATATCTTTTCATGTGCTTATTGGCCAGTCTTATATCTTCTTTAGTAAAGTTACTACTCAAATATTTTGTATATTTTCAAAAAATGACTTTTTATCTGATTGATTGTTACAGTTCTTTATATTTTCTGGATAGAAGGCCTTTGTCAGATATATGCATTTCAAATTGTTCCTCTAAGTATGTAGCTAAGTATATAGCTATTTTTTATGTTGTATTTTGAAGAGCAGAAGTTTTAGTTTTTATTAAGTTTATCAGTTTTACGTTTTGTACTTTTGTCCCCCCCAAAATCATTGCATATCAAAAAATTGTGAAATTTTTTCAAGAAGTTTTCTAATTTTAGTTTCTATGTTTTGATTTACAATCCATATCAAATACATTTCTTTGTATTGTGATCCATACAAGTATTCATTTGTCCTAGCATCATCTGCTGAAAGACCGCTTTCTTCCATTCAATTATTTTGGCATTTCTGTAAAAAGTTGATTGAACGTATAGTGTACGTCAATCTAAAAATTCTATATTCTGGTTCATTGGCTCTATGCTTATCATTACACTCATATTACATTGCCTTGATTATTGTAACTGCATAGGCTACCTTGAAATGAGATAGTCAAGTTCCTCAAACTGTTATTTTGTTTTATGCTTTTTTTCAAAATCATTTTAGCCTTCGTACGTCCTTTGAATTTTCATATAAAATTTAAAACCAGGTGTCAATTCTAATAAAAACATTTCATTGAAAATTTTATTGAGATTTCAAATCTGTTTTAAAAAATGATATTAGAGCAATGCTGAGTGTTCCAATCAATGAACAGGGTATATGTCTCTTTATTTAGATCCTTTCTAAATTTTTTCAGAAATTTTGTAGAATTTAGCTACAGATCTTAACCATATTTTGTTAAATTTATGTAAAAATGTTAATTATAAATTTATGGGAATTTGTATTTATATTTTTATGCTATTAAGAATGCAGTTTTAAAAATTTCTTCATCCAATGTTTTCTAGTCTGTAGGCATACAATTGACTTCTTTTGTATATTGATATTGTTTCTGCAAAGTTGTTAAATTTATTAATTAGAGATGTTATTTTGTAGATTCTTTAGAATTTTCTAATATATGTTTATATCATCTTCTAATAGTTTTTTTTTCTTTCTTTCATTCTAATATGTAAATCTTTCCTGACCAGGACCTCTAGGATAATGTTAATCAGAAGTGTTTAGTACACATTCTTGTTTTGTTTCCATTCTTAGGTGAAAAGCATTCTGCATTTTACCAAAAATATCATATTGCTTATAGGTTTTTAATATATGCCCTTCATTAATTTGAAGAGATTTTCTCCTTTTTTTAGTGTCTAGCATAAGCAGGGAATAAATTTTGTCAAATACATTTACTTCCTCTATTGATATGTGATTTTCTTCTATGTTTTGTTAATGTATGAGTTGCATTGCTTGATTTTTCAACATTATACAAACCTCTTACTCATTTGAAAAATTCTGTTTAGTTATAATAAATAATAATTTATATATAGTATTGGATTCTCCATGCCAATATTTTAAGAACATTTTGTTCATGTTTATCAGGAATATTGGTGCATTTCTGCAATGTCTTTGTCTGATTTTGCTATCAGAGTCACGGTGGATTTATTAAATGAAATTGAAAGTGTCAAGTTCTATTATTGAAGGAGTTTGTGGAATTATATTACTTCTATTTTAAAATTCTATTCATTTTATCTTTTGATCTTTATTATTTCCTTCTTTCTACTATTTTAAATTCAATTTGGAGTTTTTTATTTCTAGTTTATAAAGTCAGAAAAGTCAGAAGCTTATATTTATTATCAGTCTTTTTTCTAACAGTAATGTAAAGCTATTCTTTTTTTGTGCTCTGCTTAATTCATATCTCACAAATTTTCATATATTGTGTTTTCTTTATTATTTAGTTTGAAATATATTTTAATGTCTTTTGACCCATGTGTTATTGAGAAGTGTGCTTATTTTTAACTTTCTAGTGTGTCTGAGGCTATCATATGTATCTTTTTGTTATTGCTATCTAATTTGAACCTGGTATAGTCAGAAAGCATTACCTGTTTGATTTCAATCTTCTTAAATTTAGTAAAAATTTTATTCTTTCCTTCATTATGTTAATGTTTTCCTTTAAATACCTGAATGTATTTTTAATAGCATTTTAAAAGACTTTGCTAATTCCATCACCTATGTCATTTTTAGTCTGATCCCATTGAGTGAGTTGGCAATTTATGTGTTTAAAAAGCTACCAAAAGCCAGGCACAGTGGCTCACGCCTATAATCCCAGCACTTTGGGAGGCAGAGGCAAGAGGATTGTCTGAGTCCAGGGTTTAGAGACCAGCCTGGGCAACTTGTTGAGACCTCGTCTCTACAATAAATTAAAAAAAAAAAAATTTGCCAGGTGTGGTGGTGTGCACCTATGGTTCCAGTTACTTGGAAGGTTGAGGTGGAAGGATCACCTGAGTCCAGAGGCTTGAGGCTGGAGTGGCAGTGAGCATGCCACTGCACTCCAGCCTGAGTGACAGAGTGAGACTCTGACTCAAAAAAAAAAAAGTTACAAAAGCAAAATGTAAAAACCTCAATAAAAATTCAACCAATGATTAAACAAGATGAGATCTTCAAACTTATCTCCCAACTAGTAACATATGAATTAATATCTAAAATCTTTAATATATTTAAAAGCAATATTACACAGGTACAATTGTAGCTATTTTATATCATTATATGTAGATATTAGAACAAGAACTAATTTTTTTATCATTTCAATACATTTTTGCATGTGTTGAGATAGGTAAGGTATCACTAGTCTTAGAAGACAGCTGTCTTAATTCCAAATCATTATCACACTAAGCAGTTATAAAATATTTAAATAGCTCTCAGGTCTTTCTCTTTAATATAAGTTGCTACATATTGCAGATACTGCACATAGTAAGGAAAACCAGTTAGATTGAAAGAGGAAGCTGAGGAATTACACATATCTTTTTTTTTTTTTTTTTTGAGTTGGAGTCTCACTCTGTCACCCAGACTGGAGTGCAGCAGCCGCTCCCGGCCACCGCAGCCCTGACCTGCTGGGCTCCGGCGATCCTTCCGCCTCAGCCTTCCAAGTAGCTGGAACTACAGGCATGCACTACCACGCCTGGCTAGTTTTTTGATTTATTGTAGAGATGAGGTCTCGCCTGCCCAGGTGGGTCTCGAACCCGCAAAATCACACATATCATACTTGGGTATCTACTGGTCTATGGGGTTTGTCACTTTTCAAATATAAATATAAATGCAGGACATAGGAGTATATGTGGTTTCACAGGGAGAACCAAGCAGAGGAGCTCTCTAACACCCTGATTTATCTTTTGCAGTATGTCTAAGTCAGAAAACATAATAAAATTATGATAGTTTTTAATAGGTACTTACGATCAGCCTTCTGCTAAGTGCCTATTATAGTATTTAATCTTCACATCAATGCATGTAGTAGATACTATTATTAACCACTTTTGCAGATGAACAAACTAAAGATTGGAGATATTAAGAATCCAACTTAAGTTTATGTAGTTAATAACTGAGTAAACTTGCACGTGATCCAACTTGAATTTCTCACTTTAAAGCCCACACTCTTAACCATAATAATATCATTACCTCATCTAAAAAAAACTCGTTTGTCCCCTTATCATGTTGAGACAAATATTCTTTGCCACATTTTTTCTTTGTCACATTCCTGCTTATTTTAATTATCATACAGCTTATCAGAAACCTCGTTATATGACCCCAGCAATATCAAGTTGACTTTAAAAATTATCTCATAGAAAAATTGGCAGAGTGAAAATGGAATGGTCAATTCAAAGGCATAAGGATCTGTTTATTACTGATTTGAAAAGACTGAGTGATTTCTGATTTCAGTGATTTCTAAGACTATGCCAATCCCCAAACCCTCATATGTCAAAGCCCTCCAAATGTTGAATAAAATATAATAATGGCTTTTAATGTACATCTGAGATAGTAGGAGTTGATGGCAATATGCAGAAATGAAGATCCATGTACTAGATTACAGATTTCCATCAAGAGATGAAATCCATTTGAACTGGTGGCTCCCTCTTTGTAAATAAAACCTAAGGCAACAACAAAAAGGGGACTTGTTAATTTTTTTTTTTTTTTTTTTAAAGAGCTGAGGTCAGTTTGGACCTGTGAGTGGATGGCCTGCTGCATCTTGGATCTGTTTATTACTGATTTGATGGAGGGTAAGGATGGAGGGTAGCCAGAGGCAACGGTGAGAAGAAAGCGTAAAGATTTAGTTTAGTCTCATCCTGAGATTTTTGGGGCAATCATTGCTTCCTCCATTTAAGACAGAAATTATAGACAAAAGCCCAGACCATTGGTGTTCATAGAGTAACATTAGGGCAGTATAAAGTCTAGAAGTAGAGGCCAGGCGTTCACTCCTCCAAGCGCTCTTTTCAAACCCAAGGGAGGATGGATAAAAATCTAGGAGGCTGTCTTTCCTCAGGACTTCTTCCTTATGTATTGTCAGAGGAGTGGTTGCAACTTAGAGTTGCCAAACGGCTGTATTCTTGTGCATGAGACTTTTTGCTCTGGTGCTCATCTCTTCTTCTCTTCTTAAACTCACCAGGAGGGATCCAGACTGGGATTTGGCCCACTACACTTTTTCAAGAAATTTTGCCAGACAGTGTGGTTGATGTATCTGTCAGAACATGAGTTCACTGAGCTAAAATATCTAAATACCAGATGAATGCAAACACTCCAAAAGAAATACAACAAATTGAATTATATATAATATACAAAGTAAAATTTTGATAAATCATAGTAAATATCAATATGCTTAAGGCAATAAAGAAACAAATTAGCAATATGAAGCAATATGAAGAAAGAACTTAAGCAGTCAACACACAAGTTAATGCTGCAGAGACTAATGAAGGATTATTAGACTAGACAATGACTAGGAATTGATATTTACTTACCCTATCAGAGCCTTTTCTCTGAGGGCTGTCCTTCAGTTGCTGAGAAAAACGATTACTTATTAGACTCAAGGAATTTTTTTCTCCCTGAATCAGGGTGAAAAAAGTAACCCTTGAAAAATTCCAGAAATGAACATCCATACCTTCTGCATGATGTGAGAAACTTCAAGATAAGAAACCAACCAATAAATGTTCCTGTGTTGGTGACATTCTTGAGGAACCTGACAGAACAAAATGAAAAACTTCTGCTGTCCTGAATGCATGAGAGTCTAACAGACAAACCTCTACTGAAGATAAGCTTAAGATAAAATATTGTGAAACACTTGAGGAAACAGTCACCATGAATAAGAGTAGTGGATTTACCAGCTTAAGGACTTGTTATTATAGAAACAAAATTTTAAAACATTTTGTAAAAACTGCATTGAAAATAATTGTATTTAACAAAGTATTTGAGGCCTCAGAAGAAAATAAAAGTGTGAAAAAAGGATGGAATACTAGTAATACAACATATAGCTAGTAAAATTAAACATTAAATGGATTAGTTAACAGTAGATTAGCCCATAAACTTGATGAAATAATCTAAAATATAGTCTAAGATTTGTTAGAATGAAAATATTACAGAAGTAGAGACAGAGCAGAGAGAATAAGAACGTTTATCTAGTATATATGTCTCTAGAGTCCCAGAAGACACTACATAATTGAGAAAAAAAAGATATATTTGAAGATAGAAAGACAAAAAAAAACTTTCAAAATTACTGGAAGATAATTCTTAGACTCAAGAAACACAGAGTCTTAAGATGAAAACATATTCGCACTTAGATTATGATAAAACTATAGTACGACATAGAAAAAATACATTTTAAAAAGGCAGCTTACTTATAAAGTAAAAATCACTTTACTTAAGGTCAACTTCTCCAAGCTTTCAGAGGGGTCTTTAAGCTACTGAGGAAAAATGTCTTCCATGGAGAATTCTATGCCATATTTGCTAGGGCTGCCATAACAAAATATCACAAACTCGTGGCTTACACAACCTCTCTGTCAGCATCTGTCTAAGCTTACTTATGCCAAAGAGTTTAAAAAGTATCATTATCAAATTTATTCACTCGGCAAACATTTGATTGCCTACTATAGGCCAGATACTACTAAGTATGAGTCGTACAAAGATAAAACATGCTCCTAATTCTGAATGAATGAACTAGTTTAAAAGGAGAAAAATGTTAGAAAAGAACTTCTTTCTCCCTCCATGCTTTTCACTCCCTGGTATTAGACTAAGTATTCTAAACCAGTATTCCTTAAACTCTAGCCTGGATAACAATTACTTAAAATCCAGATTCAAATTCAGAAGACCTGCCTTTCTAACCAGCTTCCAGTCACTACTGATGCCGTTGGTCTGTTGACCACATTTAAATAAAAAGATCTAGAAAGTACTTTCCTTCTTTCAAGCCATGGTGTATTTCTTTGTTATTGTGGCATTTTGATTCAAGCGTTATAAAGTGCTTCTCTGTAGGAATCTAGTTATAGATGTTATATTTGCCAAACTGACAGTTCTGTTTGTTTTGTAAGATTATATCTGTTAACCTTACTCTATCCAGTTGAAAAAACACTATCCACATCATTTAATTTAGTTAAGGAAATTTCTGAAAATCATACTGTTGGCTAACGAACAGCAAGTGATTATTTTTGCTTCAGAGAACACTGCATATTCTTCATTACAATGCAGGCCCATACTAGAAGTGTCATTTCAATAGGAAGATTAAACTAGAAGAATGTTAGGTATATGCCAATGCACTGCAAAGAAAAAAATTGCAAAAATTACTCTATCCATGTTCCTCTCAGTTATTCTGTCTTTTCTCAACAGCCTCTGTTCTAGATTTTTGTTTATTCTCCTCCTTTTAGAATACACTGGGAAGAAAATGCATTTAGTTTAATTCTTGTTTTACTTGTTAACTCACTTATGATCATATTATTGTACTAAAACAGACTGTTTATTTGCTTATGAGTTGTGGGGTACGTTTGAGAATTTGCTGCATAAGTAAATTGCATGAAGGTGAGGTTTGGGCTTCTAGCTAGCCCACTCTCTCCCATGGTGCCCAACGGGTAGTCGTGTGTCCTTTATGTCCCCCTTTCTCCTGCCTTCTTTCAGTTGTGCCCAGACTTTGTTGTTTCTATCTTTGTGCTCATGTGCCCAAAGTTTAGTGCCCACTTATAAGTGAGAACCTGTGGCATTCCGGTTTTTGTTTCTGTGATAGTTCCCTAAGAATGATGGTCTCCAGCTGCATCCATATTGCCGCAAAGGATGTGATTTTCATCTTCTTTATAGCTGTGTAATAATCCACCATGTATATGTACCATGTTTTCTTTATCCAGTCCACTTTCAATGGGCATGTGGGTCGGTTCCATATTTTTGCTATTGTGAACGGCATTGCAATAAACATGCATGTGCAGGAGTCTTTTTGGTAGGGATATTTGTGCTTGTCTGAGGATATTCTGAGTATTCCCAGAAGTGGGATTGCTGGGTTGTGTGGTAGCTTAATTTTGAGTTCTTTGAGAAAACACCGCACTGCTTTCCACACAAGTTGACCTAGTTTACACAGAATATTTATTTTACGCTTGCTTCTATGCTCAGAATAGCCCAAAATTATGTTTTCCCTTACATATTTCCTATTGCTTTCTTCTAGGCTAAACCAGTTATTTAGCAGCAACATTTAATAACAAATTTTGCTCGTAACTCATAGTATTTAGTTAACACTTAGTCTATGTATTCCATTGTGTGGAAGGAATGAGACCTCAGAAGAAAATAAAAATGTTAAAAAAGGATAGAATACTAGTAATGCAACATATAGCTAGTAAAATTAAACATTAACTGGATTAACTAACGGTAGATCAGCCCATAAACTTGATGAATTTATCCAAAATATGGTCCAAGATTTATTAGAATGAAACTATTACAGATGGTAGAGACAGGGCAGAGAAAATAAGAATGTTTATCTAGTATACATGTCTCTAGAGTCCCAGAAGACACTACATAATTGAGAAAAAAAGATATATTTGAAGATAGAAAGACAAAAAAATAATTTTCAAAAATTACTGGAAGATAATCCTTAGCCTCAAGAAACACAAAGAGTCTTAAGATGAAAAACTATCCACACTTAGATTATGGTAAAACTACAGTACAACATAGAAAAATACATTGAAAAAAACAGAGAGAAAGGCAGCTCACTTTACAAAGAAAAAATCACCTTATTTTTATATTTGAAAATTATAGATTAATAGGCTTTCAAATGTAAGAGAAGCAGTAACATTGAGCATTGGCAAACTTCCCGATGGATGAGTCGGTCTTTAACAATAGAGTCCTGAATTTGTCTTTGTGTAAATTTCTCTATTTCAACCCTATCCTATATCGCTGCAGCATATATGTAAGACATAGTGATAGCATGTACATAGGATGAAAGACATAGTTACTTCAGCAAATACAGATAAACTAAGCAGGGTATGGCTTACCTAGGAAAGAGTTAGATTTACGCATATTAGAGGAGAGGAAGGTCAGAAGATGCAAAGTAGCAGATACGTAAGATGAGCAAGTTGAGAAATCTAATGTACATCATGAAGGCTATAGGTAATAATGTTGTACTCTATTCAGAATTTATGCTAAATGAGTAGATTTCAGCAGCTCTTCTCACAAAAACAACAAAAAAAGAATACCAACAATGTGAGATGATAGATATGCTAATTTGCTTCACTTAATGTTTTTATTATATTCATGTATCTCACAGCGTCATGTTGTATACTTTAAATATAAATAATAAAATTTATTTTTAAAACATTAATGAAAATTAATAGAAGACATCTGAGTAAAGCATAGTGATTATAGTTTGTAACAGCTCATGAACAATTAAGAATTTGAAAAGAAAACTTTTATTTTCAGCCCAATCAGGTTGTTGTATAACAGATCAAAGCTGAAAAAAAGCAAAATTAAATGCTTCAATAGAGATGTTAAAAAAGCTCTCTGTCTTTTATTAAATGAGATAATTTTTCTTTGTAAATTCTTAACCTAGGTCTAGGTATGATGTAAATGCTCAATAAATATTAGCTATTATTTATAACTAGCCAAATAGTTTTCTTTCATTTTCCCCCATTTTTCCCCATTTAGTAGATATATCTTAAAACATACATATTTTTGTGTCATTATATATATATTTATATATGATATATAAAACTATAAATATTAATATGCACCAATAAAATCAGATCACTCTTATACATAGACCTCTTATCTGGCTTTAAAAAACCCCATTATTTGCCTGATAACCTGATAAAAAGAGCTAAAAATAAAGACATACTCTAGGTCAAGAACTAACCTCTTGGAGATATTACCAACAATTTTGAGCTATTACTGCCATGTCACAAATGTAAATCAAAAGTGAAGAGTGATTTTTGAGGTGGACGGATCGCTGGAGCCCAGCAGGTCGAGGCTGCGGTGGCCGGGAGCGGCCATTGCACTCCAGTCTGGGCGACAGAGTGAGACTCCAACTCAAAAAAAAAAAAAGGAAAAAAAAAAACTTCAAAATGGACCACACAAATATTTAGAGTAAATAACTAGTAAGCCCATAGGTCATGGATCTGGAATATACCTAAGAAATTAGCTCATTCATTCTTTTCTCCTTAAGTTAGAATATACCGAAATCATTCCTGTCAGATGGAAATGATTCTCTTCAAATATGTTCAGAGAAAGGGCCAAAATCTGGCTCAAAGAAATACCCTGTGAACATCTTCTTCATTCAGCTTAGTTAGAATTATTTCTGGCTATTTTATGAATGGCAAGGAGAGAGATGGAGATAATTCACATAGAAAGTGCAGTCTCTTCACCTGGTGAGGTTGCCTCATTCCTCTGAGAGATGACGGGAGTTGCAGTCAGAAACGTTAAATGCCTTTTGAGCACAATGAAAAGTGATGGCAAAGCTGCTCAAAGACTTGTGTAGTGATGATCCAAAGAGAGAGAGAGAGAGAAAAATCAATTTGTAGAATGATTACAGATACTTTTCAATTAGGAGCTATTCCAAAAAAACACAGAGGATAATGAAATCATACTTGTGGATTAGAGAAGCCAAATAATTTGTGAAGAAAGGTAAAGAATGGGTGCATTTATTGTCTAAAAAGTCATTTTCTTTCCTATCAAAATACTTTAAAAAATTCTGAATCATTTAAAAAATATTGGATTTAAAACAAAAGCTGGGATGGCAAGTACATTTTTTTCTTTCTGATTATCATGCCATGGTCCCTTCAAAACAGTTCCTATAGCTATAACATTTAAAGTCAAAGAGCTACTACAAAGATTCAAAGGATTATGGGAAAGTAAGATATAGTTATGCATTAAAAGTTTTTTTTTTCTTTTGTCCATAAACACAAATGGGTTTGCCTATGGTGTTTTCTCTAATTCTAAATAAACTATTTTTTAAAATAAAGATGTGGGGTACAATTCAGGGTTAGGTATACAAACGTTGAATATGCAGGTACCCTTATTGATGAGGTGTGCCCCTCCCTCCCCTAGCAGTTTCCCTCAACTGCCCTTTATTATAGTATTATGATAATTGTTCAAAGTCCACTTATGACTGAGAACGTATGGTACTCTGTTCTTTGTTTCTGTGATAGATCACTGAGTATGATCAACTCTAAATCCATCCAAGTTGCTGCAAAGTTCGTATGTTTGTCCTTTTTTATGGCTGCATAATATTCCATTTAAATAAACTATTTTAACAGAGCATTCAATTTTTTACCTGGCTAGTAACAATGATATATTCTTAATTAATACAATCTCATCTATACTTTTAAAACATTTCCTATCTCATTTATTTTGAAGACAGATCATTTGGGACCACCACAAAATAGATTCTAATTGGTGAGAATCTCATACAGATGGATGATTGCAGTGACTTTTCTAAGGTCTCATAGCAGGTTGATGGCAACGGGTAGGCGGAAGGGAATTCAATATTCTTAATGCTCTTTCAATGCTGTGTTCACTAAACCACACTGCTTTTTCTTGAGATATCATTTTTTGTCTTTTATAAAATATTCTACTAATAGATATACATGCTTTTGTGAAATCTATTCAGCTAAATAGGATAGGATCCCAGATTTCTCAAAGCCCATGCGGGGTCTCAGGACTAGAGAATGATAATATATCCATGATTATCCTCAACTTTGATTGAACATTAGAAATTTCAAATTAAAATTGAGGGGAATGTTCAAAAACTTTAATGTTTAAACTTTCAATCCAAGAATCCAAACACTTTGCTGTGGAATGTGGACATCCTTCTCTCTAGAAAGATCCCTAGAAGATTCTGTTGCACTGTGAAGATTAAGAACCACTGCTATAGCCAAAATCTCCGTTTGCTAAAGGATGTATTCTGTACTACAATACAACCAATTGTTGCTACCAGCAGAGGGCCTGCTATGACTTACACAAAAGCCTAAAGAATGTGTGAATGATTAAAAAACCCAGCATCCATTAATCCCTCCTTCTGACGTGGTGGGTCGGAGGACAGCAAGGCCTGTGCTGCATTCTAATCAGAAAGCATGCAGAAGCCACTCAGCAGAGCATAATCCCAGACAGCTGGCTAGTACAATAATTTCACTGAGAAGCTGTAGATTTTCATTTTGAAAGCCATTTTATCTGGCAATTCAGACAAGTTTTAGGGAAAGGCTCTTGAAATAAAATTGATGGTTAATTAAGGGCTTTCTGAAGTTCAAAAGCAAAGCAAAGCTAAGCTAACAGGCTCTAATCTTTTTTTTCTTAGCTAATCTTTGCATATATGTATCCTTCCCCAATTAATTTTGATGGGGAGCTTGTCTCCCAATGAAATGTGAAAGTGGAAGAGCCCAGAATAATCTGTTGGCACATGCATCACTTCTCATACTTGTTTCATGTGTACCCACTGGATTTTAATTTATGGAGGTGATTGAATGATGACGCGGGAAGGTCAATGCCATTGAAGGAAGAATTCAATGCTTATAATTCCCCCAAAGAGAAGAGGGCATGCCACACTACACAGGGCCACAGGAAAAGCACCAGGTTTTGGTCTAGAGGCAGAAGTAGGAGTGACGGCAAAGACCAGACCAAAGTCTTTATCGAGGCTCCTGCAGGAAAGGCGAGGCTGGGCAGAGCAAACAGTTTAAAACTGGCTAGTCTGGATAATTCTGACTGGCTCTGAGGTGTAAGGGTATTCTCTAATCACCTAATAGCTGGCCCTTGACTTAGGACAGGGAAAATATTCGCTTGGTGTGTGAGAATTAGAGAATGAGGTGGTGGAGGGTATGGACCTACGATTGGGTGGTTTGCACATGGAAGGTGTGCTCCAGGCCAAGCCATTTAGTTTCTCTAAGATTTGGCAACCCTGGGAGGAGTCATCTCTCCCCAGTCAGCAAGATTTTTAAGATGTCGAAATATTTTGAGAGATATAATTAATGCAATGCTTCCGATCTGGACTAAGACGCCTATGAACAGGAAGATACTGGTTGTGTTGAGGGTCAGGTTTTGTTCCTCTTCCCGGTGCAGCTTGTTAGTGACCAGGGCTAGCTAGTGATCACTGGTAAGTGGGACACAGCAGGGACAGTTCTGTTTCAATCTTCAGGTGACAAAGTAGATGAAGTGATGATAAAGTCTTAAAGTCTGATTGTGACATGTACTGAAAAATGTGAGTGCTCTTTATTCATTGGTCCTTTTTGTGCAGTTCCTTTTATATATTTCTAAAACTTTATTGATATGCTGGTGTGAAATTAAGATCCTTAGCAAAGAATAAGAAAACATGTTTTTCCTTCTTCTTCCTACAGCAGAAAAAGAATGCCTAAAACCAGAGAAATTGTTCAGGTTCTATACACTATATGCAGCTTTAATATATTTGATTGACCTACTTGATCCTTTAAATTAAAAATATTATTTTCAGATTCTATGTCTAGCTATGTCCAGAATGTTTGTAGACTCAGAATTTGGGGATAATATTTTCATTAGATATTTTACACTATATTTTTACTTTACACTTAGTTGCCTCTGGGTCTGGAATATAGAGGAATGAAGCATGTTATGTGGATAATCAGTTATAAGTAAATACTAATAATTTGGAGAAACTGAAAAAGAAAAGTGAGAAAATAAAATGGTGTCAGTTTTTTTTTTAAACTTGTGTGTCTTAGGAATCAGCAGAACAAAGTAGCTATAACATTACTTTGAATTAAAATATACATTGACACAAAATAAGGACTTATTTGCAAAGGAGACTTGCATGTCTTCCATATCTTTAAGTTAAAGAAAATCATAGATTAACGCGTTCCTCTCATGTTTCACTTATGTGACTCAGAAATTTTCTCCCTAGCCACTGGTATGCACAACCTGAATGAGATTAGTTGTGAATAGTTGAGAAGTCCACTGGGAGAAGACAGTGTAGATAAGATCTGTTAACAGCTGGGGCAGAGTCAACTAATACCGTTCCCTCATCAGCTACTGGGTGGAGTGTTTATATGGTACACATATGCAGAGGCATGAAGGCTTCTATTCTTAGTTTTTAAAAAGTATTACTTTGGGCTGAAACTTTTTTTCCGTAGCCTCACTTTGTTGAGTTTCCTATGGAAACTTACTAAATTATTTTCCAAATTATATTTAAATAATACTAGTCTATGTAGAATTCAAAGAGGAAATTGACTCTCTTAGTCTTTCTGACTTTCAAGTGTTTGAATTTTTTTTATTTTTTAATTTTCAATAGCTTTAGGGGGTCCAAACAGTTTTTGGTTACATAATTACATAGTACAGTGGAGAAGCAATCTGGGCTCTAAGAGTACTCACCACGCCCACCTGTGCACAGTGTGCCTGATAGCTGATTTTTGTCCCTTCACCACTTCCCTCCTTCCCCCTTCTGAGTCTTCAATGTCTATTATACTTTTTTTTTTTTTGAGTGGAATCTCACTCCATCGCCCCAGCTGGAGTGCGGTGGCATGCTCCCAGCCACTGCAGCCTCGACCTGCTGGGCTCAGGTGATCCTTCCATCTCAGCCTTCCAAGTAGCTGGAACTACAGGCACGTGCTACCACGCCCAGCTAATTTTTGATTTATTGTAGAGACGAGGTCTTGCCAAGTTGCCAGGGCGGGTCTTGACCCTGTGAACTCAGGCAATCTACTCGCCTCGGCCTCCCAAAGTGCTGGGATGACAGGCTGAGCCACCGACCCCGTCCCATTATACTGTTCTTTATGCCTTGGCAGATCTTTAGCTCTCACTTGTGCGTGAGAACATGTGGTGCTTGATTTTCTGTTCCTGTGTTCGTTCACTTGGAATGATGTTCTCCAATTCCATCCAAGTTGCTTCAAAAGACATGGTTTCATTCTTTTTTATGGCTGGATAATATTCCATAGTGTATATGCATGACATTTTCATTTTTCACTGATTGGTTGATGGGCATTTAGGTTGATTCCACATCTTTGCAATTATGGATTGTGCTGTGATGAACATGTGAGTTCATATGTCTTTTTAATATAATGAACCCCATTCCTTCCAGTAGATACCTAGTAGTGGAACTGCTGGATCAAATGGTAGACCTACTTTGAGTTCTTTGAGAAATCTTTATATGGATTTCCATAGAGGAAATTTACTGATTTATACTCTCTCCAATAGCATATAAGCATTCTCTTTTCACTGTATTTGCATCAGCATCTATTGTTTTTTGAATTTTTGATAATAGACATTCTGACTGGTGAAGGTTCAATTTGTATTTCCCTGATGATGATTGATGTTGAGCATTTTAAAATGTTTCTGTTGGCCATTTGTATGTCTTCTTTTGAGAACTGTCTCATCATGTCAATTACCCACTTTTTAATGGAGTGATTTGCTTTTTTCTTGTTGATTTGTTTGAATTCTTTGTAGATTCTGGACATTAGTCTTTTGTCTGATGTGTGGTTTCTCTGATGCATAGTTCTTCAATTCAGCATGTTGTCTATTTGTTTTATCTCTTTTGTTGGACAAAAGCTTTTTAGTTTAACTATGTCCCACTTACTTACTTTTGTTTTGGTTGATTTGTTTTGGAGGTTTTAGTCATAAATTTCTGCCTAGACCAATGTCCAGAAGAGTTTTTTCTAGGTTTTCTTTTAGGATTTTTATGGTTTAGGACTGATGTTTAAGTATGTAATTCATGTTGAGTTAATTTTTGTATATGGTGAGAGACAAAGATTAAGTTTAATTTTTCTACATGTGGTTATGTAATTTTCTCAGCCCCATTTGTTGAATAGAGTGTCCATTCCCGGTGTAAGTTTTTGTCTACTTTATCAAAGATCAGTTGGTTGTAGGTATTTGTTTTTATTTCTGGATTCTCTATTCTGTTCCATTGGTCCATGTGTCTATTCTTGTATCAGTACCATGCTATTGGTGCTATTCTGGCTCTTTTTTTATTCTATATGAATTTAGGATTCTTTTTTCTAATTTTGTGAAAAATGATGCTGGTAGTTTGATTGAGATTGCATTGAATCTATAGATTACTTTGAGTAATATGGTCATTGCAACAATGTTGATTTTTCCAGCCCATGTGCATAGCATGTTTCCTCATTTGTTTGTGTACTCTGCAATTTCTTTCATCAGTGTTCTGTAGTTCTCCTTGTAGAGATCTTTCATCTCCAACTCAAATATATTTCTAAGTATTTTAGCTTTTTGACTGTAGTTGTAAATGGAATTGAGTTCTCAATTTGATTCTTGGTTGCTATTGGTTTATTGCAGTACTACTGATTTGTGTGTGTTGATCTTGTATTATGAAACTTTACAAATTCATTTATCAAGTCCAGGAGTCTTTGGGACAATTCTTTGGGATTCGCTGGGTATAAAATCATATTGTCAACATACAGAGATGGTTTGATTTCTTTTTTCCTATTTGAATTCCCTTTTTTTTTTCTTTCACCTGATTACTCTAGCTAAGACTTCCAGTACTATATTTGAATAGTAGTGGTGAAACTGAGAATCCTTGCCTTGTTTCAGTTTTGAGAGGGAATATGTTAAACTTTTCTCCATTCAGGATGACATTGGCTATGGATTTGTCATTTGTAGCTTTTACTATTTTGAGTACTGTTCCCGCTATGCCTATTTTGCTTAGGGTTTTTATTATAAAGTGATGGTGGATTTTATCAAAGGCTTTTTCTGCATCTATTTAAATGATAATATAATTTTGATTCTGTTAATGTAATGGATCACATTTATTGACTTGTGTACTGTTGAATTTGGTTTTCTAATATGTTATTGAGGATTTTCTTTTCTTTTCTTTTTTGTTTTTTTAGTTGGAGTCTCACTCTGTCACCCAGACTAGAGTGCAGTGGCTGCTTCTGGCCACCGCAGCCTCAACCTGCTGGGCTCTGGCAATCCTTCTGCTTCAGCCTTCCAAGTAGTTGGAACTACAGGCGCGTGCTACCACGCCCGGCTAATTTTTTGATTTATTATAGAGATGAGGTCTTGCCAAGTTGCCCAGGTGGGTCTCGAACCCATGGGCTCAGGCAATTCACTCACCTCAGCCTCCCAAAGTGCGGGATTACAGGCTGAGCCACCAAGCTCGGCTTGTTGAGGCTTTTCATATCTATTTTCTTCAGGTATATTGGTCTGTAGTTTTCTTTTTTGTTTTTATTGAATCTTTTCCTAGCTTTGATATCAAGGTGATACTGGCTTAGAAGAATGAGTTGGGAGAATCGCCTCCTCTTCAATTTTCAGTAAAATTTGTACAAGTTCCTCTTCAAAATCTGGTAGAATTTGACCATGAGTCCCTCAGGTCCTAGATTTTTTTGTTGTTATTGTTGGAAGACTTTTAATTATTGTTTCAATCTCTCTACTTCTTATTGGTCTGTTCAGAGTTTCTATTTTCTTCCTGATTCAAGGTTGGTAGATTGTATGTTTCCAAGAATTTATCCATTTTCTCTAGATTTTCTAGTTTGTTTACATAGAGGCATTCATAACAATCTCAGATGATCTTTTGTATTTCTATTTTATCAGTTGTAATTTCTCCATTTTCATTTCTGATTGAGCTAATTTGAACCTTTTTTCTTTGTTTTATAATTCTTCTAGTGAGTGGTCTATCAATCTTATTTCTATTTTCAAACAACTAACTTTTTGTTTCATTGATCCTTTGTATTTTTTTTTTCTATTTCATGTAGTTCTGCGCTGATTTTTCCCATTTCTTTTCTCCTTTGTTCTTGAATTTCTTGAGGTGTGACATTAAGTTGTTGATGTGCGATCTTTTAGTCTTATTCATGTAGGCCTTAAGCACCATAAATTTTATCTAATCACAGCCTTGGCTGGGTTTCAGAGATTTAGATAACCTCTAAATTCATACTGAGGAATTTTAAAATTTATATTCTTATTTCATTGTTGACCCCAGGATCATTCAGCAGCTGAGTGTTTAACTTACATGTTTTGTTTGGTTTCATGAGTTCTTCTCGGTCCTAATTCCTAGTTTTATTCCACTAGTTGTATTTAATGAAATTAGTTTTACTAAAATTTGTCTATTTATTATTTAATGTTTATTTATTAAAAACCAGCTTTATTCTGATAAGGTACCTGACATGATTTTGACTTTTTGAAAATTTACTAAGACTTGATTTGTAGCCTATCATCTGGTCTATTTTGGAGAATTTTCCATGTGCTGATTACAAAAAGGTATATTCTTTGGGATGAAATGTTCTATAGATTTTTTTTTAAACTTCCATTTGCTTTAGGGTCCAGTTTAACTGTAATTTTTTTTGTTGATTTTCTGCCTTCATGATCTGTCTATTGCTTTCAGCAGAGTGTTGGAATCTCCCATTATTATTGTACTTGGTGTCCATCTTTTTAAGATCGAATAGAATTTGTTTTATAAAGTTGGGCGTTCTGTTGTTACTTGCGCATATATTTAAAATTGTTATGTCTTCTTGTTGGACCGATCCCTTTATTATTATATCATTACCATCCTTGTCTTTTTTTTTTTCTTTACTGTTGTTAATTTAAAGTCTGTTTTATCTGATATTAGAATGGCTACTCCTGCACATTTTGGGTTTTCATTTTTGCTTGGAACATTTTTCCCACCCCTTTACCAGGAGTCTGTATAAGTCTCTACATATTAAGTGGGTTTCTTGAAGGCAGCAGACATTTGGATTGTGTTTTTTAAATCCATTTTGCCAGTTCATATCTTTTTACTGGGACACTGAAACCATTTCCATAAGTTAGTATTCCATTTATCATGCTGGTTGTAATTCAGTTGCTTGCCTGTTTTCTTTCTTCTTTCCTTCTGTCCTTCTGTCCTTCCTTCCTTTCTTTCTTTTTCTTTCATTCTTTCTTTCTCTTTCCCTTCCTTCCTTACTTCCTTTTCTTTTGTGATATTATGATGGTTTTCTAAATGTCCTGTGAGCCTTGTGATTTCTGGTGTTTTTCAACTGGTGTAGTTTGACCTTTTGCTTCAGTATTTAGAAGTCCTTTAAGTATTTCTTGTTGAATCAGTCTTGTGGTCACAAATATCCTCAGTGTTTGCTTGTCTGAGAAAGATTTCATTTCACTTTCATTTATGAAACTTAGTTTTACAGGGTACACGATCCTTGGCTGACTCTTGTTCTCTTTGAGGAGATTGAAGATGGGGCCCCAATCTCTTTTGGCTTATAAGGTTTCTTCTGAAAACTCTGCTATTAGTCTGATATGTTTATCTTTGTAAATTATTTGATGCTTTTTTTTTCTCACTGCTCTTAAAATTTTTCCTTTCACATTAACTATGCATAATCTGATGATTGCATGTATTGAGGATGATCTTTTTGCAATGAATTTTCTGGGGATTACTTGGGCTTTTTGTGTCTGGATGTTCAAATCTCTGGTAAGTCTTTGCTGTTGTTCATAATGTTCTTCATGTTGAAGTCTGTGCCATGCTTCATTACCATGGGGAAAAGTTAAGCATAGGTAGTTAATGTTCTCTTTTATCTAGTAATGGGAACAGAGTGAATTTGAATATAGCATGCTACCAGGCTTGTTTTATAGACTCACATTCTAAATTATTATTCCTTAATGACACCATCTTAATAATACAAAACTGTAGTAAAAATATAGCAACTATCTTGAATTGAGATTATGGTTAGAGCATCCATACTTATTTGAGACTTCTTAAGACCAGAAGATTGTATTCAGCACTTTTGAGTGCAAATGGAAAGTCTAGGTCCATAAATTGTGTTTACTAAGCATTTATCCAAGGGCTATTCCATAGCAGAAACTTTGCTGTGCATGGGTGATTTAGTCATGGGGAAGCAGTCTTTGCTTTTGATAAATATGTAGTCTCTCTCTCTCTCTCTCTCTATATATATATATATATATATACACACACACACACACAATATATATATATCATATGTGTGTATACACACACTAATATAAAATGTTATATATGCACACATACATATATGATATAGAATATATTTATTATATATACATATGTAGAATAAATGCTATGAAGTATAGTATGTACTAATAAAAAATAAAATGGAGGGAACTGTGCAAGCATCAAAAAGAATGACTAAAGCAGTTTTTTAGCTTACAAATCTTAAGAATGAACAGAAATATATATCAACTAATTAAAATTTAGTGTCCAACATGCAAATAAGTGCACACATCATCAAGTAAGAGCTAATGATCTCTGTGCCAGGCTCAGGGCTGAGTAATTTCCATATATTATCTAATTCCATGAAAACCAGGTAGACAATGTAATCATTTCTTATTTATATATGAGGAAACTGAGACTCATTTAGATGAAATATATTGTCCCAGATCAGTGCCACTCAAAGTGATCCACAAAATGATGCTGGTCCATGAACTATTTGTCACTGATTCATAATGAGTTAGTGCTGGAAAATTTACAACTTATAATTTTATAACTTGAATTGAATTTAAAAAAAGTTTGTAGTTTGTGTGTCTTAAAAATTTTGCTAAAATATACATAACATTTATCATTTTAATCATTTTAGTATACATACAGTTCAGTGACATTAAGTATATTTACAATGTTACACAACTATCACCACTATTTACAGAACATTTCATAACCCCAAATAGAAATTCTATACTCCCTGACTTCCTATTCTCTCCCTTTCTTGGCCCTTGACAACTTCTGATTTACTTTCTGTCTTATGAATTCATGCACCTATTTAGGTATTTAATATCAAAGAAGTCATATAATATTTGTATTTGCTAGAAAATATAATGTTTTCTAGGTTCATTCACATTATGCTGAGGAAAGTCAGCATATTGTTGCCAAATAATATCCCATTATAACTATGAAGACATTTTGCTTATCAATTTATCTTTTGGTGAATGTGTGTTATTTCCACTTTGGCTATTGTGAATAATGCTATTAGGAATATTGGCATACAAGTATTTGTCTGAGTCTTGGTTTATAATTTTATTGGTTGTATATCAGGAAGCAGATTACTGGATCATTTAGTAATTTAATGTTTAATGTTTTAGAAACCAGCAAATTGTCATATACAGTGACCACAAGATTTTACATTTCTACCAGCATCATACAACAGTTCCAATTTATATATATTCTCACCAACACTAGTTATTTACATTTTTGGGGGATTATATCCATACTAGTAGATATGAAGTAGTAACTTATTATGGTTTTGGCTTGCATTTGGTTAATGACAAATGATTTTGAGCATCTTTCAATTTGCTCATTTACCATTTGTATCAAGTCTATGTTGTTCATTTTTATTGACCTTTTTTCTTTTTGTGGTTGACTTTTAGGGGTACATATATATCTTAGAAATTAACCCTTTAACAGATATGTTAATTACAAATATTTTTTCCCCATTGTGTAGCTTGTATTTTCACTCTCATGGTTTGGAAATATCTTTTGATGGACAAGTGTTTTCAATTTCGGTGAAGTCCAATTTATCTCTTTTATTATAGTTGCCTGGATCTTTTATATTGTATTTTAAAAACTATTGTCAAATCCAAGGTCATGAATATTTATCCCAGTTTTCTTTTGAATTTTATAGTTTATGTTCTTAAGTATTAGTCTTTGATTCATATTGAGTTAATATTTGTTTATAATAAAAATAAGGATTCAACTTTATTCTCTTGCATGAGGAAATTCAGTTGTCTCTGCAGTGAAAGAGTGCAGGGATAGTCACACCAAAATATAGCATTTTGCCTCAAGATTTTCTCAAACTGCTTTCTCTCCCAGTTAAAATGATCTGTTTTAGAAAGGAAGGAAGAATGTAATCAGACCTGGCCCAACCATGTTGCAAAATAATGCCTATCTCTCAGGTTCATTCAACTTCCAAATAGAACTATTTGCAATTCATTCTGTTTCCCTTATCTATTCATTCTCCCAATCATTTGTAACCCCTCAATAAAATTCCTCTTCTTTCCTCTCCCATAACAAGCTCCCATTCTTTCTGTAACCTTGAGATGATATTCAAGTTTCTGTAGCTCAAGGGAAGCTGGGTCCTAATTCTAAACTTTCTTCTATGTTGATAAAATGATGCCAAACTCTGTAAAATATTTTAAGATTGTTTATTCTGAACCAAACTTGAGATTCTAGACCTATGACGTATGTCCCCAGGAGGTGCTGAGAACATGTGCCCACCTTGGTTGAATGGTGGCTTAGTTATATACAATTGTAGGGCAGCAGAAGTTACAAAACCATAATTAAATACATGTGAGATTTTATTTGGTTTGGCCAGGGAAATAGGGACATTTCCAAGTGTGGCTTATAGGTCACAGGTGGATTCAAAGATTTTTTGACCAATAATTTGTAGTTCTTATCTAAAGAATTGTTGAAATCATGAAAGCCAATGTTTTGCTGAGATAAGGGGATAGAAAGACTTCATGTTTGTTGATAAGTAGATGAAGTCCTATATGTGGCAGACTTCAGAGAAGATAGGTAAGTGGCTCACAAGGTTCCGTAAGTCTGGGAGTTCCCCAGAAGATGGCTTTTCAGGATCATAAAATACTTTGATTTCCTTCTTTTTTGTGTTATGTGATGCTGTGCCAGAGTCAAGTTGGAAAACAAACCTTAGTATATAGAATAAATAGGATAATAAAACCCTGTTTGGTGAGTCCTTATCAGGTGTGACCCCCTAAGAATCTTAGTTAGAAATTTGGATAAGAGAAAAAAGGTCAGATTTAGACCTTATTTGTATACATACCAAATAAAATTTGTATGCATTTTCTCCTATTAATCAATCCATCACATGTCAGTGATTTTTCAGCAAACTTTTAAGGAGCCGATGGTCATGGTCGCTATAGCACCATTTGTTGAAAAGATTATTCTTTAGAATCATTGTCAAAAATCAATTGATCATAGACATGAGAGTTTATTTCTGGGCTCTTAGCTATGTAAATCTATTCCTCTGCCAGGATCACACTTTTTTGATTACTATAGATTTGTATTTGGTGTTGAAATCAGAAAGCTGAGACCTCCAGCTTTGTTCTTGTACAATATTGTTTTAGTTCTTCAGTGCTCCTTGCAATTCCACATACATTTTACCATTGTTTTCTCCATTTATGCAAAAAAAATATTATTGGAATCTGAATAGGGATTGCACTGATTTTGTAGATTATTTAGATTATAGTGTAATCATAACAATATTAAGATGTAAAAGTTTATATATATTCTGGATATTAACCCCTAATCAGATATAAAAAGCAAAATGATATATGATTCTGACTTATGAATCATATTTTAGTCTTTCTATTTAGTCTTATATAATTTCTTTCAGAAATAATGTATAGTTTTCAGTATATGATTATTTGCCTTCTTGGTGAAATTCTTAATCGTTTAACATGTTATAAATATAATTGTTTATTTAATTTCCTTTTCAAGTTGCTGTGTATAGAAATCCAACTAAACCAATTATGTGTTGCTTTAAAAGTCTGAAGCTTTATCAGTTTGATTGTTAGTTCTGACAGCTGTGTGTGTGTGTGTGTGTGTGTGTGTGTGTGTGTGTGTGTGTGTGTGTGTGTGTTCCTTAGGATTTTTTACATATAAGATTAAATCTTTTTCCAATTTGGATATTTTTATTTCTCTTTCTTGCATGTTTGTTCTGGATGGAACTTGTAGTATTATGCTCAATATAATGGTGAAAGTGGGCATTATTGTTTTGTTCTTGATCTTAGGGGAAAAGCTTTCAGTCTTTTACCACTGACAATAAAAGTTGTGGAGTTTTCAGTGGCCTACAACTTGTTATTCTCAGCATATTGGTTGTTTTTATAACTAAAGTGTGTTAGATTTTGTTAAATAGTTTTTTTCTGTATCAATTGAAAGAAACGTGGGGTTTTCCTTCATTCTAAAAAATGGGATCTGTTAAATTGAATGATTCCATATGTTAAATCATCTTTTCATTGACCAAAAATCTCACTTGGTCATAGTGTATAATTCTGTGAATACTGTGTGGAATTCAGTTTTCTGTTCTTATGTTGAGGACTCTTGCATTTATATTTAGCAGGGATCATGATCTAAAATTTTCTTTCCTTGAGTTTTTAGGCTAGTGCTTTCCTCATAGCATGAGTAAGGATGTGTTTTCTCCTCTTCTATTTTTGAACAAATTTGAGGAGGATTGGTGTTAATTCTTTTGAAAACATTTGGTAGAATTCACCAATGAAACCTTCTGGTCTTGGACTTTTCTTTTTTAGGAGGTTTTTGATCACTGATTAAATCTTTTTACTTGTTTTAGATCTATTCAGATTTCCATTTTCAGTAGGTTTTGATAGTTTGTGGTTCTATTTTCATCCTACGGTATTTTTTAGTTTCCCTTGTGATTTCTTATTTGATCTAAGGTTATTTAAGAGTATGTTTTTTAGTTTCCACATATTCATGAATTTTTAAGTTTTTCTTGTGTTGATGATACTATTTTCCATTCCATTGTGGACAGAAAATTAAGTTTGTATGATATCAACATTTTAAAATTCATTAAGACTGGTTTTGTGGACTAATATATGATTCATCTGGAATAATGCTCCATAAGAAAAATGTATATTCTGTGATTGTTGGGTGGAGTATTCTCCAAGTGTTGGCTACCATTGGTCTTCGATGTTGTGTAAGTCTTCTATTACTTTGTTGATTTTCTGTTTGGCTATTACATCTATTATTGAAAATAGGGTAATGCAGTCTCCAAGTATTATCGTAGAGCTATTTCTCTTTTCAGTTCTGCCAGTATTCACTTTATATATTTTGGGAGATTCGTTTTTAGGTACATATATTTATAATTGTTATATTTTCTTGTTGCATTACACCTTTTATCAATGTATAGTGTTCTTTGACTCTTGTAAACTTTTTTCACTTGTCTGTCTGATAATAATGTAGCCCTTCTAGCTCTCTATTTGCATGAATCTTTTTTCACCATTTTCTTTCAAACATTTTGTGCTTTTGCATTTTAAATGGCTCTCTTGTGAAAAGCAAATGTATCAATTTTTTTGGTTTAATTTTGCCAGTTTTTGCCTTATAGATAGGAGAGCTTGATCCAGTTGCACTGGAAGTAATTACTGATAACAAAGGTAATTACTGGTCATTACTGGTAAAAATGACTTACTTCTGTTACTTAGCTATCTGTTTTCTTTGCTTGTTTTTGTTTTGCTTTGCTTTGAATTTGTAGAGATGGGGTCTCACTATGTTGCCCAGGCTGGTCTTGATCTCCTCTCAAGACAACCTCCTTTCTTGATGTTCCAAAGTGCTGGGATTACAAGTGCAATTCACCAAGCCTGGCTTTATTTGTTTTCCTCAGTCTTTTCATTTGTCTGTTTCTCAATTCCTTCATTACTGCTCTCCTTTTTTTTTTTTTCTTGATTTTTAAAAATAATGTGGTATCGTCATTCCATTCTTTTATGTATTTTTAAGTTATTTTTTCAGTGGCTTCCTAAATATTACACTTAATATCTTAAACTTTTAACAACCTAGTTTTAAGAGTATACAAGCCAACTTAGTTTCAATAGAATATAAACACTCTGGTTCTATATACCTCCTTTCCTCTCCATTTATATTGTTATTGTCACAGACTGCATCTTTATATATTGTGTGCTCACTTACATGAATGTATAATTATTATTTTATGCATTTGCCCTTTAAACAATTAGGAATCAAAGACCAGTTGCAAACCCAAAGTACAGTAATAGTGGTTCTTACATGTATCTATGTAGTTACTTTTTCCAGTGTTTTGTTTTGTTTTTAATTTTTTCTCATGACTTTGAGTTCCTGCTAGTGTGCTTTCATGTTAGCCTGAAGAACTCCTGTTAATATTTGTTTTATGGAAAAATATACTGACCTCTTTAGTCACTTTGACAGAGAAGGATGAGCTGTTCATTAACCCATTTCCTTTTCCTCTGGGTTGCTCAGTTAGACTTGTTGCCAACCTCCTTTGCAGGTGCTGAGTGTGACATATAACTGAGTTATAAGATAATAGAATGTAGAAGCTATACAGGCCTGGCTGCAAGACCTCACACATGTTCTGCTATTTTTTATCTCTGCTGGATGGAGCCTGAGGGTAATCTTGGTAGCCACAGGTGAAAGAAGGTAGATTCTCTGTCAGTTCAGGTCTCTGGATGGCTTCATGGAACAGGGAATCTCTAACTGTCCCTTCCCACACAACGCTTATTGGATATTATGTTATCCACTTAAATGTTTATTGTTACACCTTTGAACACTGGAGGTTTTTCAGTTGTAGCAACTATCTTCACTTATTCATATAGCCATGTCACTGATTTACTCAATGACTCATGTTTTCCCTGATTTCTACTTCCAAATTTCAAACCGTGTGGTTGTATGTGACGTCTCTAGATTTTATAATCCTTATGCAGGCTTTCACTAAATTCAACTGATTCCCCAGTATAAAGTTGTTCCTTCCCAAAGGCTATCACTGATTCTCTTCCCCCCGTTTTCCAACTTAGAAAACATTTATCCATTTCCATTTTGTTCCTGATTTTGTGTTGGGTTTGTAAATGTGAGTAAGAAAGGCATAGTTTTAACCTAGAGGTCTCTAAGCCCATAAGAGTGTTCTAATTAAACTTCCTTTTCTGGACTATCCAGGGTACAGTATGCACATTTCCAAACAAAGCTTCCCATTTACCTTATTTTGTATGCCCCTATCATTAATCAGATAAAATCTAAATCTTAGCTTAAAGCTAAGACCCTTCCCTGATCTACTAGTCATACATTTTCTCCCATTCTTCATCATGTGACTTTGAACTTCTTCATGGCCTTCTTACTTCTAGTTCCAGTGAGAAAATTCCCAAATCCAGATCTTTGAATTTCACCCTGTTCCCTTTCCTCCTTCCTTCTCCTTCCCCATTTAGGTTTTCAGTATTTTTTATGTCTCATCTTTATAAAGACATGCTCTCAAAGAAGCACTGGATAACAAATTCACATTTAGATTATCTTCGGATTACAGCAAAAGACATTATTTCTCCTGGAGAATTTCTTTGTTTCTTTCTCTCTTTTTGTCTTCTTTTCTTTCTTAGAACAAAGTCAAATAAAATGAAAATGGTTTCCTATAATATAAGTATGCCCGCAAATTTTATAACTATACCTACAGGTCCACATCTCTAAACCAGCATCTTCAGTTTCTTCTCTGGGGGAGATCAAGTCCTATTTGGGGCACTGGAGATTTAGATAAGGCATAGGGCAAGCCTCCAGCAAACTGCATGATTTGATGTTGTTTCTAGAGCTAAAGAATAAAAAGACACAACTGAAGTCATCAAGTTTTTTAATTAAATTTTGCTTCAGGGAAAAATAGATACAAACAAACAGAAGACATTAAATAAAAGAAACCACAAGGAACAAAATCACTAACCTTTTAATCTCCTTTACCCAAAACTTCTTGTAGTTTCTCTTATGCCTAAGGTAAATAGACACCACGTTAGGCTGTGAAAGATACATAGGAGGAGAGGAAGAATAGATGAAGTTTGTAGTTTGAAAATAATTATGGGCCGGGCTCGGTGGCTCAGCCTGTAATCCCGCGCCTTGGGAGGCTGAGGTGAGTGGATTGCCTGAGCCCGCGGGTTCGAGACCCACATGGGC
>NW_007064575.1:40740-76048 GCF_000164805.1 Carlito syrichta | reverse complement strand
ACCCACATGGGCAACTTGGCGAGACCTCATCTCCACAATAAATCAAAAATTAGTCAGGTGTGGTAGCGCACGCCTGTAGTTCCAGTTATTCGGAAGGCTGAGGCGGAAGGATCGCCGGAGCCCAGCAGGTCAAGGCTGCAGTGGCCGGGAGCGGCCACTGCACTCCAGTCTGGGCGACAGAGTGAGACTCCAACTCAAAAGAAAATAATTATGAACAATTTTCACAATTACAAAATACTACTGCCATTTAAATTAATTTTTTATTTTTTAACTTTACTTATTTTTTTGAGTTGGAGTCTCACTCTATCGTCCAGGCTGGAGTGCAGTGGGCACACTCATGGTCACCCCAGCGTCCACCTCCTGGGCTCCGGCCATCCTTCCACCTCAGCCTTCCAAGTAGCCAGAACTACAGGCATGGGCTACCACGCCCAGCTAATGTTTTTTTTTTTTTTTAAATTTATTGTAGAGATGAGGTCTTGCCAAGTTGCCTAGGCTGGTCTCGAACACATGGGCTCAGGCAATCCACTCGTCTCGGCCTCCCAAAGTGCCGGGATTATAGGCTGAGCCACCAAGTCTGGCCTCTACTGGTATTTTAAAATGTAAAGTATAGTTTTTTCACTAACCTATTGGCTGGCCATTTATGTAATTTTAATCATGTAGTACTTCTTAAAACCCCAAAGGTAAAAATGGGACATACCTTATGCTCCCTAAAAGTATTCAGGGTCAACTGTAAATGACCAAGAAGTTGCATGAGCATAAGCATCATTGTGCATGAGCTCATTTTCCAAAGTATAGTTTTTCCTTCTTGTCCCTTGATAGATGAGCTTAATACATTCCTGTGCATACTGCCCATTGCATAAGGACAAGAGTCTGCTCGTTAGACGATAATAAAAATAATACTATAATGTCAAGCTCCAAGGAAGTTGTATTGCACTGAAAGTGTTCGTTGGTAAAATCCATATTTTCATGTCATGTTTGGGGAATAAAAAGACAAAATAAGATGCACTATAGGAATCAACATGTCATGACGTGCTTTGCCCTCTTACAAAACAATCCACCTATTTTGTCTTCTGGAAAATTTGTCAAAAGAGAAAGATGTTTGTAATTAATATGCCAACAGGAAATATCATTAAACTGACCCATCATCCTGCCACATCCTAATGTAATGAACTCCCGGTGTTAGCTGGAAAGTATTCAAGGAAGGCAAATAAGCTTTAATGCTTCTCTAACTGGTTATGCAATGCCATTTCTTGAACTCTGAGAACTTCTTTCAACTCAGATCTAAAAGTCTTTTTTTTTTTTTGAGTTGGAGTCTCACTCTATTGCCCAGGCTGGAGTGCAGTGGCACATTCATGACTACCACAGCTTTGACCTGCTGGGCTCAGGTGGTCCTTCCATCTCAGCTTTCCAAATAACTGCAACCACAAGCATGCACCACCACCACAAGTGGCCAATTTTTTTATTTATTCTAGAGATGAGGTCACACCAAGTTATCCAGGCTGGTCTCAAACCCCTGGATTCAGGCAATCCTCTCACCTCTGGCTCCCAAAGTGCTGGGATTATAGGCATGAACAATTACATTCTTGCAGCATACCATTAATAAAATGATCAAATAACATAGAATATTCTGCTCAAGACATATCAGTATTTAATACTGGCTCTATTACTTACTAGCTGTATGATTAAGCAAGTTATTTAACTTTTTGAAGTTTGATGACCTCATTTGAACAGTGAGAACAGTAAAAATTATCTTAGAGTATTTTGTAAGGAATAAATAATTAGTGCATATAAAAAGGACTCATTAGTTCTGTTCATATAATATTAGTTTCCTTTTCCTATAAAAGACTATTTATGCATTTTTAATCATAGCACCATTAACACTTGCTGCAACTAATATTAAGTTTTTGACAATAAGTCTTTTTCTTTTTTGGGTTGGAATTTCACTCTGTCACCCAGGCTGGAAGGCAGCGGCACGCTCCCAGCCACTGTAACCTCAACCTTTTGAGCTCAGGAGATCCTTCCACCTCAGCCTTCCAAGGAGCTGGAACTACAGGAATCTGCCACCATGCCCGGCTAACTTTTTGATTTCTTGTAGAGATGAGGTCTCGCCAAGTTGCCCAGGCTTGTCTCGAACCCAAGGGCTCAGGCAATCCTCTCACCTTGGCCTCCCAAAGTACTGGGATTATAGGCGTGAGCCATCACACCAGGCCAGATAATAAGAATTTAAAAGGTGCTGGGCATGGTGGCTCACGCCTGTAATCCCAGCACTTTGAGAGGTGGATTTCAAGTGAGTTTAGGGTTTCCAGACCTGCCCGGGCAATTTGGTGAGACCTCATCTCTTAAAAAAAAAAAAAATTAACCCGGTGTGGTGGTGTGTATCTATGGCTCCAGTTACTTGGAAGGCTGAGGCAGAAGGATCACCTGAGCTCAGCTGATTGAGGCTGCAGTGACTGTGAGTGTGCCACTGCACTCTAGCCTGGGCGACAGATATCCAACTCAAAAAAAAAAAAAAAAAAAGACTTTAAAAAGGACTATGAAGCTCTCCTTTCTGGGCAGCTCAGTGATTCTGTAATGCTACCATATAAACAAATGTCAACCTAAAAAACAAAACAAAATGAAAATAAAAACAAAACAAATTATAAAAAAGACTAGATAAAATTATCTCTCAATACGTTGTGTTTCCTCAGGAACAAAAATACGGATTATAATCTGGAACGAATGAAATGGCAAGCCATCAGTGCATTCAGTAAGAGAAGGCTAAGGGGTGTTTTTATCAGCAAAAACAAAATTTACATAAGTTGATTAGAAACAGAGTTCATTGATGCCAGAGGTTCAAAGCCCTCTATTGTTAGTTCATTGATGGGGATGCCATCACAGGGGAAGTCTCCTTTTCAGAACGTTTTATGTGAGTTACTGCAGTGCTAAAGAATGCCTAGTGATAAACTTTATCAAATCAGAAGATGTGTGAAGGAAGCAAAAGGGTTTTTAGAAAGTCCTTGGGAACAATTTTTATCTTGGTCATATGAACATGAGTCTCGTCCCCTTCCAGACTTTTCAGCCCCTATTTTGGCTGGGTCTTATAAAAATGACTTCACCCTGACATCTGCAACTTTTACATTTCCTCCTTTTGATTAAGCTCTTTCTCTGAAAGTATTACTGACCAATGAACTATAGTCAGGTTATAAGTGTTTCTCAGCACTTGGAAGGACCTGGTTAGTTGGCCTGGTCCCGTGTTGAACAGGTGGAAGTCAGTGTTAAGTCCCTTTTAGCCACCTTTGAGCAACAGAGAGGTCAGAAGGAGAAGCTCTCAGTCTTAGTTCTTCTGGGTTTCATCGTTAAGTTTGATTTTGTCTGTTTCATAGGTTTTGGCTATTATCTTAAGGTTTGGGGCCAACATTATTTTGTCCGTAGTATTTCTGTAAATATTTGACAACAGCAGGTACACTGTTTAAAAAGGAGAATGAAAAGCAAAAATAGCAACAACATGACAATTCCTGTTGGTGTGATGGTTTTGTCCCATGGACCTAGACCTCAAGGCAACCTATCTAACAGATTAATTTAATGTGAAAGATGAGAGAGGCTTGTTGTAGCCAAGTGGCTTGTTCTCTTACTTTTGCGACTAAATTTCAACTTTACTGAGGAGTCTATTGAGGACAGCATGTTGCATGAACGATAGCACAAATACCACCTTATTCAGCTAATAGGTAATCAAGAGCACTTCTGTTATTTAACACTACCCTGGGAAGAGAAGCTAATGAGTGCTGCTGTGCAACAATAGCTTTTATAGCAGAGTCTGCAAGAATTCCTAGGGTAGCAGATAGATTTCTTATTATTTCTTCTTTAGTAGCTACGTGACACCATGATACAAAAGATCTGTGAAAGAAAGCAAGTCCAGAGTCCCATAACTCACCAGGTAACTCGTGTTTACCTCTTTGATGTAGTAAGAGGGGCCTACTACAATAATTATTCTAGTGGTCAGTTTCATATCTGTTATGTATTGACAGCAAAGAAGTAAATCATCCCAACCCACATTGGCCTTCTGTTATCCAAATGACTAAACATGTGAAGGCCCATAATGAGGTCTCGCATCCACAAAAGTAAATATATTCAGTGGGAGCACAGGTATTTCTTCTATCTGTGAATCTTCTGTACATGGTAAAATTAAACCAGACAGTAGTTACATACTACTAATGTCCCTTCCTCTCAAAATTGGTTCCAATATTTTTTCTTACATATGTTGGGGAGACCAGTTTTAAGAGGGATGACTCCTTAATCAGTTCTTGGGTCCAAGTAGGAGACGGTCTTTTTGAGCAGATAAGGTAGGGGATAGGTGTTGAAGGTGAATAAGAATACTCAGCTCTGTAGAAGGGCCCAGGGATACAATTTATAAAGATGGTGGAATATGAGATGTTAAATGTCTTCAGGTCCAACTAGAGGGTCATTAGTGTCATGAAGAGATCAGAGTTTTTATGACAGAGTCATCAGTCTCAAAGTTGTCCCCCTGTGGCAACAAATGAAAGTACAGACAAAAGCACTGTTCTTCAGGGAAAAAGGGAGAAAATAACATAAGAATCAGAAATGAGGAAATGGTATACAGGCCTGGTCCAGACATCTCAGGAAAAAGCTATCTACTCAGATGTTGTCTGCTTTAGATCCTAGACATTTTTAGCTTTAATTCATCCATAGGAATGCAGGTCTACTCAGGAGCTGATGCTTTTTTAGATGAGTTACATGCATCCAGGAATCAATACTTTTAAGTTTGGCAGCATGGGGGTTGGTTAACAGGACCTGATATGAGCCTTTCTAGTGAGATTGGAGTCTTTTTGTAAATTTCTTTTCTAGTAGACAAAATCTCCTGCTTATAGGTTATGGTATTCTAGGTCTCTGTCTCCTGGGAGCACACTGTAGAAAGCTTGTTCTACCAGAGTGCAATTTTTATCCACAGCTTTGATTATACCTTTACAATGTTGAGGCATTTTACCTTTTATTAATTTTTGACCAAAAGAAGTAGGGGCAGAATGCATAGGGCATCCATTAATTATCCTGAATGGTGAGTTTGTAATCCAAAGGGAGTAGCCCTCAAGATCAGAAGCACTGTAGGTAGGGCTTTTGGCTGTAACAAACATAAAGTTTCCGCAGATTTTGCCAATTGGGTCTTAAGAGTGTTCTTAAGAACACACTACTGGTGTGTTCAACTAGTACAAGGGACTAAAGATGAAAAGCATAAAGTGCTGTAACATTGGCCAGATAGCACACACTTCTCTTATAACTTGTCCAGTATAATGAGTCCTGTGGAGCTTAGGGAGTGCTCCAGGAAGGGATTATCTTTTCTAATAGAACTTTAAGCACAGTTGAGGCTATGTCTTTTCTCCAGGGGAAGGCTTCAACCCAGTGGAAGAACATGGAGATCAAAACCAAAACATAATTGTTCCAGGTGAGGGTGGTAGCTGGAGAAAATTCACTTGCCAAACCTCGGATGGCCCAGCAGGGAGGTTAAAATAGCTAGGAACTGGGCACACTGATTTTCCAGGATTGACTTTAGGACAGGTGGGGCAGGCCAAATAAGTATTTTTGGCTGCTTTATTGGGGTTACTCTACCAGTATTGATTCCTCTTTTAGGTAGCCCAATGATTTAAATCAGACATAATATTTAATAAAGGTAATTTCGTGGAGTCTGGCAAGACAGATTTTTTATTTGGCTCAAACCGGAGTTTCTCTTTATCATTCAGCCAGCAGTCATTATTTTTCCAATTTTGATTTTTAGACTCTGGTGTCTGATTCTGTGCATCTTTAGTAATTGTCTCAAGATCAACTTTTGGGACTATTTCTAGCTGAACTATAACAGAGATTTGATTACTAGGAATCTTAAGGGCAGAATGTTTTCCTGTGTTATCAGCAAGATGACTTCCTCTAGCTTCCAGAGAATCTAGTTTTATTTTATTTTATTTTTATTTTTATTTTTTTTGAGTTGGAGTCTCACTCTGTCGCCCAGACTGGAGTGCAGTGGCCGCTCCCGGCCACCGTAGCCTCGACCTGCTGGGCTCCGGCCTTCCAGGTAGCTGGAATTACAGGTGTGCGCTACCACGCCTGGCTCATTTTTTTATTTATTGTAGAGATGAGGTCTTGCCAAGTTGCCGAGGCGGGTCTCGAACCCGCGGCCTCAGGCAATCCACTCACCTCAGCCTCCCAAAGGCGTGGGATTACAGACTGAGCCACCGAGCCCGGCTCCTACCTCTGATTTCAACCAACTGTCTCTCCCTTTTGTGGTTTTGACAAAACAACCAATAGAAGACCACCAACCACAAAGTAGTTCTGGCCAGTCTACGAATGTGCAGTGATGGTTTTCTTGTCCTCTGTTTCACCTTTTGATGTCAGAGGGTCGAAGACCCCACCCTAACATGGGCCCATGGAGAGATCTGTAGCTTAATTGCTCATGTGCATGTTTCTCCATTCATAAATATTCATGACTTCCTATAGCTAATTAAATATGTATATTTGGCCACACTGCTCAGCATAAATCCCTCCCTATACGTCTGACCCTTGAAGTGCTTGTTTCTGGCTTCTGATCAGAGGCTATCCTTCCTGGCCTATCAGAAGTGCCCCCTGCAAACTGCAACTCTTCATGAGAAATAAAGGTCTCCTCTCCAAAAGTATGAGCTTTGTAACTCATCAGTTGATAGAAGTAGGTTGGCTGGCAGAAAGATGCTGAGCCTAGAAGATTCTCTCTGTCTTTTGCAGCAATCTCTTTTCCAGTGACCTGGTTCCGGCAATAGTGGCACAACCATGGAGGTTTTCTCTTGATGTTGTGCCTGGAAGCCTCCATCTTTTATAATTGGAGATTAAGAATATGAGTGGCAAGCCGGGCTCGGTGGCTCAGCCTGTCATCCCGCACCTTGGGAGGCTGAGGTGAGTGGATTGCCTGAGCCCGCGGGTTCGAGACCTGCCTGGGCAACTTGGCGAGACCTCATCTCTACAATAAACCAAAAAAAAAATCAGCTGGGCATTGTAGCGCATGCCTGTAATTCTGGCTACTTGGAAGGCTGAGGCGGAAGGATCGCCAGAGCCCAGCAGGTCGAGACTGCGGTGGCCGGGAGCAGCCACTGCACTCCAGTCTGGGTGACAGAGTGAGACTCCAACTCAAAAAAAATAAAAAAAAAAAAGAATATGAGTGGCAGGTGGTGGAGGCTTTGTCAAAGATGAGTTGGTTGAGAAATTGAGGTTTTGCTTCTGGAATCTCAATTCTATTCCATTGGTCTGTATGCCTGTTCCTATACCAATACCAAGCTGTTTTGATGATTGTAGCTTTATAGTGAAGTTTGAGGGAACACTTCTACACTGTTGGTGGGAGTGCAAACTAGTGCAACCTCTGTGGAAAATAGTATGGCGATTCCTAAAAGCTCTAAATATTGACCTCCCATATGACCCCGCAATCCCCTTACTGGGAATATACCCTGAAGAACTCAAATCACACTATAGAAAAGATACCTGCATGCGTATGTTTATCGCAGCATTGTTCACAATAGCAAGAACCTGGAACCAACCATGCTGTCCATCAAAAGAGGACTGGATTCAAAAAATGTGGTACATATACACGATGGAATACTATGCAGCCATAAAAAAGAACAAAATCACGAATTTTGCTTCAACCTGATGGAACTAGAGTCTATAATACTGAGTGACCTCTCCCAGAAACAAAGATCTGAGTATCACTTGTTTCTCATTCATATAGTGAACTTTGAACATCCAATGTAATACTATAAGAAAATGACTGACTGGTGGGAAACTATGGGGGTGGGAAGGGAGATGGGATTAACGGTAGTAAATATCTGTCTGGGGACAGGGAGACACCTCTTATCAACAAGGGTGCCTGAACGAAGCATATTTGTATACCTAACCCTTAACCGTACCCCACAATATCATAATAAAAATTATTGATTAAAAAAAATAAAAGCAGTCGGGCTTGGTGACTCAGCCTGTAATCCCGTGCCTTTGGGAGGCTGAGGTGAGTGGATTGCCTGAACCCGCGGGTTCGAGACCCGTCTGGGCAGCAAGACCTCATCTCTACAATAAATCAAAAAATGGGCCGGGCGTGGTAGCACACGCCTGCAATTCCAGCTACCTGGAAGGCTGAGGCGGAAGGATCGCCGGAGCCCAGCAGGTCGAGGCTGCGGTGGCCAGGAGCGGCCACTGCACTCCAGTCTGGGCGACAGAGTGAGACTCCAACTCAAAATAAATAAATAAAAATAAATAAATAAATAAATAAATAAATATAAAAAGAATACGAGTGGCTTCTATTTAGGAGTGTCCTCAGGACAAGTGATTTGCCATATTAACTAGAGCAGAAGTGGGCATAGTTTTCCATTCCATGCTAGCTCCTTTGACAGCTGGCAGAGTTCTTGAGAAAGGCCATACACAAAAATAGAATTCAAGACTACTCAGATAGATTCAACATGGGGTAATCCAGGATTTTCTTTAAATAAAACCTGGAGTTGACAGTAATAGCTGTAAACTGGCTCACTAGGCTTTTGAGTACAGGCCTAGAGTTTTTTCCAATCTAAAATTTTAGGTAAAGCTTCAAGAGCTGGTTTTTGTTTCTGTTTTCTGTTTTTGTTTTACCATTCTTCAAGCTCTGTCATACACTTTGGGGATGTTTTGGCCTAAATCTTTGTCAAGGACGTGCCAATAAACCTTGGTCATCTTTAAAGAGCCATGGTCATCCAGTGTTGTGTCTGACCTTCAGCAATAAGGATGTGACCAACTGTAATAGGTCAGACAAACCTGACTTATAAGCCTGAATTACTATGTTGAATTCATTGGCAAATTGGTGAGGTTTCTCAGTGAACTTTAGCATTGCCTCAAAGTTCAGCCTTGCTTGAAGGAACAAAAGAAATTTGGGGTTTAGAGGAATTAACAGTGAGTTTAACTTTTTTTTTTTTTTTGAGTTGGAGTCTCACTCTGTCATCCAGACTGGAGTGCAATGGCCGCGCCCGGCCACCACAGCCTCGACCTGCTGGGCTCCGGCGATCCTTCCGCCTCAGCCTTCTGAATAGCCGGAATTACAGGCACGCACTACCTCGCCCGGCTGATTTTTTGATTTATTGTAGAGATGAGGTCTCGCTGCCCAGGCGGGTCTCGAACCCGCGGGCTCATGCAGTCCACTCACCTCAGCCTCCCAAAGGCGCGGGATGACAGGCTGAGCCACCGAGCCCTGCGAGTTTAACTTTTAAGAGATGGGTTTTAGTAGGCCAAAGCAGCCTAGAGAAGAGAACAGAGGAAAGAGAACAGGAATTCTCTTTCAGAGAGGAAAGAGTATAGATCCTTAAGGCCTTGTTGTCTCTTCTTAACTGTTTGTCTCAATTAATTGTGAGATAGGCAATTTTAGGATCCTGAATGCGTTAAGAAGCTTTGAAGTACCAATTAAATTGTGGCTCCCACTCAGATTGTTTAGTTTTAAGACTGTAGTCTTCCCATTTGGTCTAAGAAAGAAAAGTTTCGAGAATGCAGAAGAGCCTTAGGATGGCCATCCAAATTGTTTTAGTGTCCTCTATTCAGTGATTTAAGAAATGTGCATGAGAGAAGACTACAATTTTTGAATATCTAGCCGGCAGCTCTTCTCGAAGCATTATTGCATGTTTTAGAATTTGGGGATTTTATTTTTCTTGCTAATCTCTTGAGTATAAAAGAAAAATTCTACAAGTACTGTCAGGGAATGTTTGGGGTTTGGAAAGTAGTCCAACAAATTAAAGTAAGCATGTGCAAACAAGTCAGAAAAAAGCCTAAATCTCAAAAGTGCACTTACTAGAAAGAAAAATTGGTTTTGTACCAGAAAAAAACTTGCCAGAGAAGAAAAAAATATATATGTTATCTATTGTATTGTCCCCAAAGGGATGCAAGATCCTTTATTAACCCACCTTAACCCAACCCGACCACAAGTAAAGTCAACAGGGGGCTGCTACCAAAGGGAGAGAAAATTTACCTAAGTAGAAAAAGGTGATCTGTGAAATAGAGAGTGAAAAGGGTTCAATTGTGTATACTTTATCTGGTTCCAAATGTCACCAGCCTCCTCCAAAAGTAATTTTATTTCAGGGCCACTTAGGATAACAAATTATGTCCCTGGAAAAAGGACAGTAAATAAAATTATTTCAAAATACGAGGGAGGATGAAAAACTCAGAATTATTGTTTGGAGGTTGGGCCCGTTCTAGTACAGGCTCCCCCCACTAGCTAAGTGTTCTAGGAACCCATCAGCATCAGCGTACCAGCTATCATTGTTTTGAAAGGCTGCTTTCGGTTTCAGAGAAATTTTGGGGAGACTCTTTTAATGCATTTGCCCATTCCATCATGGGTGATTTATGAGCATACCTGCCCATGTTGCTTGGAGTGTTAGTATGACCCCCATGTCCCACACTCCCTATTCACCCCATCTCACTCCAAAGACTTTTTTGGTTTGTTTCCCTGGAGGAAAAATGTCATCACAGGGAAACATTTTGCCAATGTGGAAGAGGTGAGACAAAAATGACAGAAGCACTTAAAGGCGTCAACATTGACAAGTTCAAAAACTGTTTTGAGCAGTGAAAAAAGTGTCTTCATAGGTATCTGACATCAGACTTTGAAGGTGACTGAAGTTTAAACGGATAAGAATAAGAATATACAATTTTTTACAAATAAATTCCGGTTTTAGGGGGGTTTCCCCCTTGATGGTTGGGTTTCCTTGGGAATAGAAATAAGGATTATAATCTGGAATGCGTGAAATGACAAACCACCAGTGCATTAGGTGAGAGAAGGGTAAAGGGTGTTTCTCATTAGCAGAAGTGAGATTTATATAAACTGCTTAAAAACAGAGTTCATTTGTTCCAGAGATTCAAAGCCCTCTGTTGTTAGTTCATTAGTGAAGATGCCATTACTGGCCAAGTGTTCTTTTGAGAACATTTTATGAGTATTACTGCAGTCCTAAGGAATGTCTAGTGATAAACCTTATCAAAGTAGGATATGCCTGAAGGACACAAAAGGGTTTTTAGAAAGTCCTTGGAAACAATTCTTATCTCAAGCATATAAGCATGAGCTCCTCTCCCATGGGCCTTCCTAGCCCTATTTTGCCTAAATCTGACAAAAGTGATTTCATTCTGGTATCTACAATGTTCACACAGATAGTAGAAACCAATGTGGAGCAGATGTTCTAAGCTTTGCTAACATTGAATGCAGAATGTGTATCTCACAGGTAGAGCATCACAGCAGTCTTCTATTGTAAATAGCAAATTGTCATGCACTTAGTGATTTAAAATGACACACATTTTGCTTCCCTGTTTCTGTGAGTCAGGAATGGGCCTGACTTGACTGGGTCCACTGCCCAGGGTCTCCCAAGTCTGCAATCCAGGTGTCAGCTGCACTGCAGTTCTTAGGTGGAGCTCTGGGTTCTCCTCCAAGTTAATTCTGGTGTTGGGGTGGAATTCAGTTGCCTGTGATTGTGTTGTTGAGGCTTTCAGCCTAGATGCAGGCCTTCTCTATAAGTGGTTCACACCACAGCTGTTTGCTATCTTCCCTGAGGCTCAAAGGAAAGTGTTTCTGATGCATCATTTCCTTTTAAAGGTTCCTTTCCTTATGTCAGGTTTACCCAGGATAATATTGCTTTTGATGAACTCAAAGCTAATTCATTATTGGCTAAATCATGAGACTGACATCCCTTTTATACTCACAGGTTCTGCCCACACTGAAGGCAGGGGCATTCTCAGGGCACGTACAGCAGAGGCACATATCCTGGAATTCTGCCCACTGCAGCCATGTGGCCCAGATTCAGTAAGGCACCCTCAAAGGAGGGCGATCTTCAAAGCAATCTCAGGCTCTGATTTTCAGACTGGGTCTGTGATTATTGCTGATAAACTACATTTAATCTAAAATAGCAATGACATTCTCAGCACTTGTTATAAGGTGGCAATAGGTGCTGGGAATGCCAGATTGACCGACTTGATACATAGGCTTTAAAAGTAATTTTTAATTTTAATTTTTTATTTTGAGCACAGTTTAAAGAGCTTAGCTAGGTGAGAAAAATCTGTATGCTAGGTACGCTACACAGATGCTATACAGTATGCTATACTGTGTGCTTGCTACTTAAGCTCCCTAACAGTTCTGAGACTTTGGTCTTATTTAGGGAGAGAAAATTGAATCTCAGAAGAAATAAGTGACTCATCCAGGGCCATACAGATGATTAGTCAGTGTGAGATCTGGTGTTTGCACGTTCACCTTCCTCGGCCCAGGGTTTTCCAATACAGCAACTACTTTTCCTTTTAAACGTGGGATGGGATCAGCCACATATAGAAGAATTTCTTTTCATGCAAGCTCTGTACTAAAGTCACTGATTTTTTTTGAAGTCCTCTATTCATGCACATGCAAGACTCATGAAAGAGAAAGAATACAGTCAAATTAAACTTTAGTATCTTGAGAAGACAAAAGCATGATCTTTTTGATTTTTTTTTTTTTTTTTGAGTTGGAGTCTCACTCTGTCACCCAGACTGGAGTGCAGTGGCCGCTCCCGGCCACCGCAGCCTCGACTTGTTGGGATCCAGTGATCCTTCCGCCTCAGCCTTCCAAGTAGCCAGAATTACAGGCATGCGCTACCACGCCCAGCTGATTTTTTGATTTATTGTAGAGATGAGGTCTCGCTGCCCAGGCGGGTCTTGAACCCGCGGGCTCAGGCAATCCACTCACCTCAGCCTCCCAAAGGCACGGATTACAGGCTGAGCCACCGAACCCGGCTCTCTTTTTGATTATTAAAAATTAATCAGGATAAAGATTATTCTGGAAGGAATCACTCGTGGTAAGAAGAATGAGATTATCTTGCCTTCTTCAGAGTTAAGATTTATAGATTTGCATTAGCTAAAAGTGTCATGGGTCAAATATTTAAACTTCTAAACAGAGTTTGCCACAGTGAATCCTGTAATTTTTTGTATTTGATTAAAATTAGCTTTTTAAAATGTCCTGCTTACTTCCAAGTTATTTTACAGTAGACAATGGCTTAGGTGCCCCCCCAACGGTTTTAGGTATATAAACTCACAAACCTTATAACAATCCAAAACTTGTTTAGTAATTATGGTATGATATGTAATATGAAACATAGTAAAGAAATAATGGAAAGTAAAAAGCCAATAGGATTTTGGGGGAAAATCATTCACAAAATGTAAGAGATTTTTGATATTTGCACCTTCAAATGAAGTAGTAAAAAATTCATTCATTCAAAAATCTCTGGGATGCCATGAAAGCAGTAGTAAGAGGGGAATTCATATCTCTACAAATGCACACGAAGAAAATGGAAAGATCACAAGTTAACAACCTAACAAGTCACCTAAGGAAGCTGGAAAAGCAAGACCATCAAAACCCTAATTTCAGCAGAAGAATCCAGATCACCAAAATAAAAGCTCAAATCCAGGACATAGAAGACAAAAAGATAATACAAAAAATCAATGAAACAAAAAACTGGTTCTTTGAAGGGATAAACAAGATTGATGATCTCCTAGCTAGACTGACCAAGAAAAAGAGAGAAAAAACCCAAATAAACACAATCAGAAACACAAAAGATGAAGTCACATTTGACCCTGAAGAAATACAAAAGATTATCAGAGACTACTATGTACACTTGTATGAAAAAAAACTTGAAAACCTAAGGAAATGGAGGACTTTCTGACATCACACAACCTCTCTAGGTTGAAACAAGAAGAAATTGAGACCTTAAATAGACAAATAACAATCAAAGAAATTGACTATGTCATAAGAAAACTACCTACAAAAAGCAAAAGCCCTGGATCGGATGCCTTTCCAGGAGAATTCTACAAAACATACAAGGAGGAACTGAAACCAATCATATTGAAAGTATTCCAAATGATTGAGAAAGATGGAACTCTCCCCAAATCATTTTATGAAGCTAACATCACATTGATACATAAGCCAGGTAAACAAAGCCAACAAAGAAAGTGAACTATAGGTCAATATCTTTGATGAACATAATGCTAAAATTCTCAACAAGATCCTAGCAAACCAGATACAACAACACATCTCAAAAATCATCTACCACAACCAAGTAGGCTTCATCCCCAGGATGCAAGGCTGGCTCAACATTTGTAAGACCATAAATGTAATTAAATACATCAACAGACATAAAAACAAAAATCACATGATTATATCATTAGATGCAGAAAAAGTTTTTGACAAAATCCAGCACCTCTTCTTGATAAAAAACCCTTGAACATCTAGGCATAGATGGATCATACCTCAAAATAGTAAGAGCCATCTATGAGAAGCCCACAGTCAGCATACTGCTAAACAGACAGAAATTGGAACCATTTCCCCTGAAAACTGGAACAAGACAAGGTTGCCCACTCTCACTCCTCCTGTTCAATATAGTTTTAGAAGTCCTAGTTAGAGCAATCAGAGAAGAGAAGGTGATCATGGGTATCCAAACAGGAAAAGAGAAAGTCAAGTTGTCTCTCTTTGCAAATGACATGATTCTATACCTTGAAAACCCAGGAGAATCTGTCAGAAACCTCCTTGCGCTGATAAAGGATGTTGGCAAAGTCTCAGGGTATAAAATAAATGTGCAAAAAGCAATCGCATTTCTATACACCAATAATAAACACCAGAAACTCAAATAAAAAGCACAATTCCATTCACAATAGCCACACACAAAAATGAAATACCTTGGCATCTTCCTAACCAGAGATGCAAAAGACCTTTACTATGAAAACTACAAAACACTATTCAAAGAAATCAAAGATGACACAAACAAGTGGAAAAATATTCATGCTCATGGATCAGAAGAATAAAAATTGTTAAGATGTCCATTCTACCTAAGGCAATCTACAGATTTAATGCACTACCCATCAAATTACCAGCAACATTCTTCTCAGACCTAGAAACAACGATACAGGAATTCATATGGAAACATAAATGACCAAGAATAGCCAAAACAATCCTCAACAACAACAACAAAAAAGTAGGAGGTATCACACTCCCAGACTTTAAACTTTATTATAGAGCTACAATAATCAAAACACCCTGGTGTTGATACAAGAATAGACATATAGACCAATGGAGTAGAATTGAGATTCCAGAAGCAAAACTACAATTTCTCAACCAACTCATCTTCGACAAAGCCTCCACCCAACCACTGGAAAGAGGAGAACCTATGCAGTAAAAGGTGTTGGGAAAACTGGCTGACCACATGCAGAAAATTGAAACAGGACGCCTACCTATCCCCATACAAAAAAAATCAACTCTAAATGGATCAGAGACCTAAACGTAAAACCTCAAACAATAAGAAGCTTAGAAAATGCAGGAGACACTCTTATGGAAGTTTGAACTGGCAACCAATTCCTGATCAAAACCCCAAGTGCCCATGCCATAAGAGATAAGATAGACAAGTGAAACCTCATCAAACTGACAAGCTTCTACAAAGCCAAAGAAACCATCAAAAGAGCAGGGAGGCAGCCCACAGACTGGGAAAAAATATTTGCCAATTCCATGTCTGACAAAGGCTTAACATTAAGGATCTACAAGGAACTCAAATGTGCTGAAAAGAAAAAAACAAACAGCCCCATTACAAAGTGGGCAAAAGACATGAATAGACATTTCTTAAAAGAAGACATACGAGCAGCCAACAGATACATGAAAAAATGTTCAGCCTCACTAGTCATCAAGGAGATGCAAATTAAAACTACACTGAGATACCACCTAAATCCTGTCAGAATGGCCATCCATCAATAACTCAAAAAATAACAGATGCTGGAGAGGATGCAGGGAAAAGGGAACACTTCTACACTGTTGGTGGGAGTGCAAACTAGTATAGTCTCTGTGGAAAACAGTGTGGCGATTCCTAAAAGTTCTAAAAATCGACCTTCCATATGACCCGGCAATCCCCCTACTGGGAATATACCCTGAAGAACTCAAATCACTCTATAAAAAAGTTACCTGCACATGTATATTTATCGCAGCATTGTTCACAATAGCAAGAACATGGAACCAATTGTGCTGCCCAACAAAAGAGGACTGGATAAAAGAAATGTGGTACATATACATGATGGAATATTACACAGCCATAAAGAACAAAAAAATCATGAACTTCACAGCAACCTGGATGGAATTAGAGTCTATAATACTGAGTGATCTTTCACAGAAACAAAGAACTGAGTATCACATGTTCTCACTCATAAGTGGACCTTGAACAGCTACCATAATACTATAAGAAAAGGATTGACTGTAGTGGAAAACTGCAGGGGAGGGAAGGTGGTGAGGAGGTGGGATTGATAGTAGTGGAAATCTGCCTGGGGAAGGGGGTCACACCTCATCCACAAAGGTACCTGCACAGTGAATATTTGTATACCTAACCCTGAAATGTACCCCACAATTTTAAAATAAAAAATTTTTTAAAGTTAAAAAAAAATTCACTCATTGACAAAGGGAGGTCAAAAGAATGTATCACTGTTTTTTCTGGGTTATGGACACGTGGTTGGAGTGGATAGAGTTGGAGGCTCCCATCTTTAGAATCAGAAACTAGAGACTTGCTCCTCCAGGATTTGAGGATTGCATGTATACTGCCTGTGTAGCTAGGATCACGAAGGCCAAGAAACTAACATGCAAATTTATCTTGGGCTAGTGACATGCTCAGATTTATGAGAAAAGCCACTTTTGGGAGTTGTTATAGATTGAATTATGTCCTCAATCCAGATTCCTATTTTAAAGTCCTAACCCCTAGTACCTCAGAATGAGACCTTATTTGAAGATTGAATCTTTATAGCGGTAACTAAGTTAAAATTAGATCATTAGTGTGGACTCTAGTTCAATATGACTGGTGTCTTTATTGGAAGAGAATATTTGAACACACACACACGCACACAGAGAAAAGATTGTGTGAAGACCCAGGGAAAAATTAACCACTACAAGTCAAGGAGAGAGGTCTTGGGAGAAACAAAACCTGCCAGTACTTTGATCTAAGACTTGTGGCCCTCAGATTACAAGAAATATATTTATATATATTTTTTAAGAAATATATTTCTATGTTGAAGCTACCCATTCTGTGGTACATTGTAATGTCAGCCCTAGTAAACGAATACAGGGGTTGCCTCCACAACAGAAACCACAGTGGGTTCTCACAGAATAATGTAGCCTTACTAGTTTTTATATGTCAATTTATAAAATATACAACAAATGAAGCAACAAGCTATAATGAATGAGAGCACTGTTAGAACTCTGGGAAGTTAAAAAATTAGAATGGCAATCTGAAGTAGAACATAATATAAGCATATTTAAAGTGGTTAAAAATGTAAATGAAGAAATTGGTGCCTTAAGAAAAGATTAACATATTATGAAAAACAAGTTGGCAGAAATTTAAAAATAAAACAATTTATTTACAGAAATAAAAAATGTAGTCTTTGAAATTAAAGAATAAGTCCATGAAGTATCAAATTAAACAATGACACCTAGCACAGTATAGTGTGATTGCAAAATGTCAGTGACATAGAGAACATCTTGGAGGCAACTAAAAATAAGTGATGTTACAATCACTAGATTTGCATTCACCTTCTCAACAGCAAAAATGGAGGTCAAGTGATGGTAGAATAATACTGTTCCATTTCTGCAAAAAAAACTGTAATGAAATGAAAATTTTAATGACATTAAAATAATTTATTCAGGATTTTCAGTTTTCCTGTTGATTTTATAAAAAGTAGACATTCTATGACACCTATATCTCTTTTGGTACATTTTAGTTAAAAAAAAATAATAATAATAGACGGCTTTGAAATCAACTCTGTATAGCTTACCTTCTGTCACTAAGGATGGTTATCACCTCTATCTAGTGTCAGTTTGGGAGGTGGCAACGTGGTGGAAGAACCAAGTGCTAACTTCCATCCTCTCACCTTCAAGGAGCTCTGTTTCTTTGGACAATTCATTTAGCCTCTCAAATACTACTTTCTTATCTGTAAAAGGGGGAATTAAAGGGTCTTATAGAAACACACATGAGCTTTGGCGTCAGGCCTAAGTGGAAAGCCAGTTTGTCCACTGACTTGTTCACAGATCTTTTGTTCTCAACAAATACTTGTTGAAGAGAGTAACTTCTGAGCCTCAATTACCTGGTCTGGAATATGGGGGTGGCAGAACCTGGCTCAAGTGGTTGTGGAGAGGATTATTGAGACACTTCTTGATATTTTGTTCCTATTGTACTCAGCACAGACCGAGCAGACAATCAAACAGCTGGCGCCCTTCTCGTCTGTAACATCCCTTGTAGTTCTAATATCTCAAAATCCATGATTTGATTTCAATAAGAGTGAACCAATTTGTGAGAAATGTGGAGGTTAAGTTTTTTGCTTTTAATTTTAGTGTGATGGATCTTTATTTGACCAACATATCGTGGCAAACTCATTTTGTTAAAGTTAAAATAATTCCTTTTTTTTTTTTTCTTGGAAGCTTTTACTCTATTTCAGTACCTGTAGATGCAAAGGCTGACCCCTTGTGGCAAAGAGGGATGACTACAGGATATGGCCCTTGCTAAGACTCCAGCTTGGAACATTTGCTGTAGACACCGCCGTCTCTTGAGTGGAGGCGATACTGACAATGAGGGGGGTCTTGATCCAAGCTGTGCCCAGAAAATGCTCCTGTATGTTGACTGCATTAGAACATCTCATTCCAGAGAGTTGCTGCTGCTTCTCGGCAATGGCAGCTTCGTCCCAACTGTATTTTAAAAGAAGGACAAACATATGGGCTTTGCAGCAACTTGGATGGATTTAGAGTCGATCATATTTAGTGTTCTATCACAGAAACAAAGAACAGAGTACCCTATGTTCTCACTCATAAGGGGACCCTGAACAATGATCATAATACTATAAGAATGGGATTGGCAGTAGTGGGAAACTGTCGGGGGAAGGGGCACACCTCATCAACAAGGGTACCTGCATAATGAACATTTGTATACCTAACCCTGAATTGTACCCCACATCTTCAAAATAAAGAAAAAACAAAACAAAAAAGTAATCTACGAATAATGTAAGAATACTTCTGTTACATGGTGAGCTTTCAATCAACTTTTTTCTCTTCCATCTTTACTTTCAGAAGCTATGAGATAAAAGGTTTGACATATGAACTTTAACGTTCTATTGTTCTAGTGAAAATAGCCCTATGGAAATGAAATATGTATACCTAGCAACTTATTTATTTTTAGTTCAAAAGGAATCCAAATATCTGCCCTCCTCAAAAAACAAACTCACAAAATTTTCACATAGCAAAGTAATACTACAAATATTCCCCTACATCGTAAAATTTTATAGCAGATAAAATGAAGGAAATAAATTACTTAATTTCTGGTTCAGATGGTACAGTAGAGGTTTCCCTGTCATTTCCTTGGTGTGCTTCTGTGGAGGAAGTGGAGGCGTGACACGGAAGAGGGGATTGCAGGTTGGGTCTCTAGACTCAGGTGCTGAGAGAATTTGAAGTGCGAGATGTTTGTCCAGCATTAATACCTATGAAGAGAGGAAAGGAAAGGAAGCAGGATTGGGCAGAGGAAAAAGTCCAACCACAGATTCAGATCCAGGAAAGCCTCGCCTCACTCAGCAGGGAGCTCTGGAAAGATGACCCAACTAGTGTCTTGAGTGGAACCCAAATGACTGTACCTTTATGGTTCCTCCAAGCATGACTTAGATCAAGGGGGCTCTTGGCAGCTGGGGCTGACTGTGAAGAAGGAACAGCAAGTCTTCTTTTGAAGAGAAATCAGCAGGGGTAGGTCCCCATGTCTACCACTGTGTCTCTGACTAAGGTGAGGGGACAAAGAACCTTAATCCAATCCATTCTTACCTTTCATAGACAACCTTCTTCCTGATCCCCAAATGCAGCTTAATTGCATCTCTAGTCATTTGTGCTGAGAGCCCTTCCTGCTCGTTACTGTTTTTGTCTCCTACCAACCTCACAAGAGCAGTTCTATGCTTTCTTATGCAATTTCCTCTCCTGCTCCAGCCTTGATTAAACTTGCCCTTCTCCAGGAAGCGATGCTAGGTTGGACATATAATTATTCTACCTTGCATTTTTCAAGTATGCATATTCTGTCTTCTTATCTAAATTGTAAGGCGAGTCTTACCAAAAAGTTTCATTTTGTACCACAATGGTGATTGTTTGTTCAGAGTTTCCTGGAGGAGAGCTGTGTGGAGAAGAATTCCAAGTCTGAATCTAAGCTCAGCAAGAAATACAACCATCATTGATTACCTTCATGGTCATACAAGGGAGAGAGGTGACATCCTCTTCAGTGTTTGACTTCCAACCTTGTTCTCAACACTCCACGTGTGTGTGTGTGTGTGTGTGTGTGTGTGTGTGTGTGTGTGTGTGTGTGTGATTTTATATTACTTGTGAAGTGTAAAAATGAATTACTGTGAGGCTCTCAAAGAATCTCTCGTTGTGAAACAGAGCCCTTTATACAGAAGTTCTTGGGACAAGTACTCAGAATTGAAGCGGCTGCAATCGCAGGGCATTTGACCTTATCAAATACTAGCTTTACATACGGGCTCCTATATCTCCCGCAACCCCCGACAGTTGCCATTGTCCAGCTGTAACTTGTGCATTGAACAAGCTTGACTCTTGGAATGAAATCAGTAAACAGCATTAGGTTTTGCCTCCTGCTATAGTTGCAAGTACTCTGCGTGGCTCTTTCCCTGTGCCTCCAAAGGAAGTCTGGTAGACATTGTAACTTTTTTGGTACCCCTTAGGTAATAAAAATTTCATTTCAAGTCATAAAACACAGCTTGAATCCGAGAATTAAGTGTACAGCTCATGAGAGAGTCAAATTTTAATCTTGATTTAAAATGGAGGCTTCTCCCTCTCCTGCAGCTTGATCCTGTTGCACTCTGAAAGCCTGCATTTGGCTAATGTCTTTTCTCTGTTTGCACATTGTGCTCTACCACTCCTCTCTCATCTAGCCAAAAGCAGTTTCTGATCCCTTTGGTGTAGAGCAAGGTAGAGAGAGAAGGGGTAAGAGAGACAGGAGTGTTTGAGCTTGACTGGTTCTGTTGTGGCCATCTAGCAGCTGAACTCTCTGGTCTTGAGAGGCATTTTCAAAAATACTTAAAAAAAATTGACATATAATTCACATACCATAAAAAGTCATAATTTAAATATGCAAATGTAGTGCTTTTTAGTATATTCACAAGGTTATGCCATTATCACCACTGATTCCATAGCATTTTCATCACCCACAAAAGAAATCTTACATCCATTAACATTAATTTCCCTTTGCTCCTCACCTCAGTCCTGGGCAACCAATAATTCACTTTCTGTCTCTATAGATCTGCCTACAGAGATTATTTCATATAAATGGAATCATACAATATGTGTCTTTTTGTAACTGATTTCTTTCACTTCGTATGTTTTCAGGGTTCAGCCATGTTGTAGTATGTAGCAATATTTCATTTCTTTTCATGGTGGAATGATATTTCTTTGCATGGATGTACAATATTTTGTTTATTTGTTTGTCAGTTGTTGGAAATTTGAGTCGCTTCTAGTTTTTGGCTATTATGACTATTAATAAAATATTGCTTGGCTGGGCACAGTGTCTCACGCCTATAATCCCAGCACTTTGGGAAGCCAACGTGAGACGATTGACTGAGCCCATGGGTTCGAGACCAGTCTGGGCAACTCAATGAGACCTCATCTCTACAATTAAAAAAAAATATATATATTGCTGCTATGAGCTTTCATGTGCTTTTTTTTTAAATGTATGTTTTCAATTCTCTTGAATATACACCAAGAGTAGAATTGCTGAGGAATACAGTAACTCTAAATTTACATTTTGAGGCACAGTCAAGCAGTTTTCCAGTGTCTGCAGCATTTTAGATTTTCACCAGAAGTGTATGAGGGTTCCAATATCTTTGCATCTTTACCAACACTTATTATTTTGTGAGTTTTAAAAAATTACATTATTATAGTCATACTAGAGGATATGAAGTGGTATCTCATTATAGTTTTAATTTGCATTTCCCTAATGACGATTGGTGCTGAGCATCTTTTCATGTGCTTTTTGGCCTTTTGTATATCTTCTGATTTGTTATGCTCATTTAAAAATGTTGGTTACTTTATTTTTGATTGTTGAACTGTAAGTATTCTTTATATATTCCGGATTCAAGATCCTACCAGATATATGATTACAAATATTTTTTCCTGTTATATAACTTGTCTCTATTTTTTCTTGATAGTATTCTTTGATACACAAGGGTTTTTAGTTGTGGTAAGGTCTGATTAAACTATTTTTTCTTTAATTGCTTATGCTTTTGATCTCATATCTAAGAAACTGTTACCTAATTCAAAATTATGAAGATTTGCTTCTATTTTTTTCTAAGAATTTTATAACCCTATCTCTAAAGTTAGGTCTTTGATCTATTTTGAGTTAGTTTCATTATATGGTCTGAGGTAGTGGTTCAAATTTATTTCTTTACATGTGGATATCCAGTTGTCTCAGAATCATTTGTTGAAAGAACGATTATTTTCCCATTGAATAGCCTTGAAATCCTTTGAAAATTAGTTGACTATGGATGCATGGGCTTATTTCTGAACTCTTAATTCCATTCAATTGATTTACATGTCTAACCATATGCGATTACTACACTTTATTGACTACTGTAGCTTTGTAGTAAGTTTTGAAATTAAAAAGTGTGAATCTTGCAACTTAATTTTTCTCTTTGAGATTGTTTTGAGTATTCTGGGCCCCTTGAAACTCATATGAATTTTATAGTCAGCTTTTGTGTTTCTGGAAAAAAAAAGGCAGTTGAAATTTTGTTAGAGTTTGCTTTGAATCTGTAGCTCAGACTTGGGAACATTGCCATCTTAATAATGTTAAGTCTTCCAATTCATAAGCGGGAGATGTCTTCCATTTATTTAGATTTTCTTTTGCTTTCTCACCTGTGTTTGATAATTTTGAATGTATAAGTTCTGTACATCCTTAGTTACATTAATCTCCAAGTATTTTATTCTTTTTGATACTATTATGTATTTTTAAAATTTTTAATTGATATATAATATTTTGCATATTTATGGAGTACATGTCACATTTTGTTACATACATAGAAGTTATCAGGGTATTTGGGTGTTTATCATTTTCTTTCTTTTTTTTCTTTTTTTTGAATCAAGGTCTCACTCTGTTGCTCAGGCTGAAATGCAGTAGCACAATCACAGCTCATTGCAACATTAACCTCAGATGATCCTTCCACCTCAGCCTCCTGAGTAGCCAGGACCACAGGAATGTGTCACCGTGCCTGACTGATTCTTTGATTTTTTTTTTTTTGTGGAAACATGTTCTCACTATGCTATGTAGGCTGGTCTCAAACTCTTGGGCTTACGCAATCCTCCCACTTTGTCCTCCCAAAGTACTGGAATTACAGGTGTGAGCCATCACACACCGCCATGTATATCATTTCTATGGGTTGGGAACATTTAAAGTTTTCTCTTAGCTCCTTTGAAATATAAAATACAGTATTGTTAGCTATAGTTGCCCTACTCTGCTATTGAACATTGGAATGTATATCTTCTAATTTTAAATGAAATACTTTTCTTAATTTCATTTTCAGACTGTCATTGCAAGTGTATACTAATACAATTGATGTTTGTATATTGACTTATATTTTCCAGCCTTGGTGAACTTGCGTATTAGCTCTAACTTGTGTGTATATGTGTGTGGGTGTGAGTGTGTGTGCATGTACTTTTTGGGGTATTCCATATAGAAAGTCATCTCATCTGCAAGTATAGTTAGTTAGATTTACTACTTTCTAGTCTTGATGTCTTTTATTTTCTTTTCTTACCTAATTGCTGGCTAGAATTTCCACTACAGTTTTGAAGGAAAATTACAAAAATAGCCCTTCTCGTCTTGTTCTTGATCTTAGAGAAGAAAAAAATTGCTTTTATTATTAAATATGATATTGACTATGGTTTTGTCTTGAATGCCCTTTATCATGTTGAGGAATTCCTATTCCTCTTCTGTTCCTAGTTTTAGGACTTTTTTTTTTAAATCATGAAAACAAATTGGATTTTGTCAAATGTTTTTTCTGTATCTGCTGAAATGATCATATGAATTTTTCCCTTTATTTTATAATATGATTTATTACATTGATTGATTTTCATGAGTTGAAACACCCTTTCTGATAAACCCCATCTGTTTGCAGTGTAAAATCTTTTTTATATGTTACTGAACTTTGTTAGTATAGTTGAGGATTTTTTTTACATTTATATTCATAAGGGATATTGATCTCTAGTTTTGTTTTTTTTTTCATGTGATGTCTTTGGTTTTGGTATCAACATAATATTGGCCCTATAGGATATGTTAGGAAATGTTGTCTTCACATTGTAGTTTGAAAAAAATTGTGAAGAATTTGTGTTAATTTTTCATTAAATGCTTGATACAATTCACAGATGAAGACATCTAGTCCTTAGTTTTTCTTTGTGAGAAGTTCTTTGATTATTAACTCAATCTCTTTCCTGAGTAGTAAAGAAATTAATTTCCCCATCTTGTAAATGATAGTAGCAGGGTACGGACTCAAGTAATTCTGACACCAAGTTTATGTTTCAAGTCACTGTTGACTAAAAGACATATTTGTGCTTGTACTATATGATGTATTCTCACTATGAAGATAATATATTAATGTTTATTTATGCTTCAGAAATAGCATTCAAGTACAAACAAATTAAAAAATAATCCATAAAATTGTTCAATATGTTTGTTGGTGTTTTCTTTTCCAGTGACTTTTCTAACTATGCTCAATATACACATAATTAATCTATATTAGGCATAATTGTTATACTTTTCATGCATTTCTTTTTTGTTTTTTATTTATTCCTTTCGGTCTTATGAGTGAGTTCCATGTCACTCTCTTCCAAAGCATTATGTTAAATTATTGCCTAATATTCTGTGATGTAATTTCTTTAATCACAACACATTTTTTTTCTTTTCCTTATTTAATATTTAGGTTATTTTAATTTTGCTCTTTGTTATTGTAAATAATGCTTTCCAGATCATCTTGGATTTTGGTGAATCTCTAAGTAACTTCCAGTATATTCCTAGAAGTGAAATGCATGATCAAAAGCAGAAAAATTTTTAAGGTTCTTCGTCTTCTTGGTATGCCAAAGGTTTGCCAGTTTATACTTCCACTTGTATTAAATGAATTTTGGGTTACCATTCTCTGATACTACTGTCATTTAAAAAATTTTTCTAAATTGTTAGGCTTAAAAAGTTGTCTTCTACTATGATATTCCAAGTAGACTTTTCTTCTGGGAGAACTGCGGAGGGAGCAAATGCTGGTGGCACTAGCATTGATCTGTTTCATCTGCTTTAGTCTTTACAAATAAAAGGCTTCTCCCATCAAACTCTTCTTTTCATGCTAGAAATAAGAATGAAAACCAGCACATAAGCCCAGATTTACGATGGTAGCCTGCACCTGTCCAGGAAGTCCCTGAGCTTTGCTTTAGTTCTCAGCTCAATAATAAAATGTAAAATTGCTGGGGGCAGTCAGTTTAGTTTATTGGATATTCTCAATAAACAGTAACTAATGGAATTTAACATAAAAATTATATTATTTTCTGATGGCTGATAATATCAATATTTTAATTTATCTGAAAGGAATCTATAACTTATAATAGAGAAGATATAAGAACTGAAACATTTATCCCCCAAAGAATTGGGTTTCCGTTGTATATAATTACAAGTCATATAAATAATTTTAAATATCAGAAAGTAGCAAAATGGTTTTAATCTTTATTTTCAAATACTCTATCTTGCCTTTGTAACCCTACAAGCTTCAGCAAAAACAAAACCAAATAAAATTGAATAAAATATACACTAAGACTGTGCCCAAGTAGCAAGCTGGGCTCATTTTGTTTAATTTTTAATTTGCTCTCTGCTCTGGCACACCAGCAAACAAAGTCACACACACTGAAATGGCAAGATGCTTCCAACAGAAGAGAAAAGGGACAGAGCCAACAGGCTGGATAGTCCACAAACTCAGAGAGCAGTTCTGGGATTGTTGAAAGTGAACTGGAACGATAAGAGAATGAGCAAATAATGACTCTGTGTACACACATAAGCAATCAGTTTTCAGAACCATTTAAAAACTGTATGATGATATGCTAATCACTGCCTTGCAGAAAGGCATTTCCAAGACTGAAAGGATGCAGGGGAGAGCAACAAAAATGACTGCTAGCACAGGCATCTGGAACAATGATGCTTTAGCCCTCCTCTTCGCCATTCTGCAAAGGGAATGAAAGTTCCCAGTTGACTGCCGAAGGTCACCCTGTTTTGAAAGACCCAGGCTAGGAGTAGGAAATCCAAGTCCTGATGTGAAGTCATTTGAGGAAATCACTAGAAACTCCTGTCATGGGTAGGTGTCAATGTTAAACTGGGAGAAATCTTTAAAAATATTTTACAAAGACTTTAGAAGAATAAAATACAATCTTGATTTGGAGCTAATAAGCCTTGCCACTTACTGATAAGGTAACCCAAGGCAGGTCGCATAAACCATTCTAGGCTTGGGTTCCAAGATGGGTCTTATCGGGAAGTTAGTTAAGCAAATAATCAGAAATAATTTTTATTACAAAATGCCATATAAATGATTAATCTTGTAGCTATTTGCTTTGATTGTATGTATAGGTAGCCCATCCTTAGTGAATGGGAAAGAATTAAACAACACAAACTGCTGTACTGGGTAGAAAGTTTAAATAAAAACAAAATACATTCCCCAAACCCAATGCTTCTGTGCAGTGGGGTAGACATTTTTCTTGGGAAACTCTTTTGTTCCTGCTGAAATCCAAGAAACTATCTAAAACCTTCTCATCACCACAGCGGAGAAGACTTTATTAAGAGGTAGAGAGAAAGAGAGAGAGAAAGGTAGCATTATCTATGTTTTACAGAGCACACTTTGAAAAAGTAGACACTTCTATGAAGTAGCAACTAGAACTAGAAAATGCAGTCAGTGAGGCTATGGGTAAGTCTGACTCAGTTTTCAACATAACTAATGAGGTGTCTTTGCAGTTAGTATAAATATCAAAATGGAAGCATCATTTTGAACAAGGGTAGGCATAGCATTTGAAGTAGTAGATGGTATAGCAGAAAATCAGTATCAACAGACTGATGAGGGTTCAGATAGAATCAGAATATAGACAAGAGCCAGGGTTAGCACAAGGTGTCTCTCCACCTCTTTGGTGAGAAGATATTTCAAGTCAACACTGAACCTCCCTGAGCTGTATGTGTAAGTTGTTATATTATTACATGTGAATGTCTATGTGAAAGTATACATAGATGGATAAGCATAGATACAGATGTGGGAATTATTATTTAATAAACTTTATATACTTTACATTCTGTACTTTTCAGACTATTTCTCCAAAGACTCTGTTGTCTGAGAGTGCTTCCTTTAACAGCTGACACTTTTGGCTAATTAGTGACCTCTACTTCACACTCATGTCTCATATCCATCTCATTCATTCATTCACTTATTTGAAAAACTTTTATGAACACTCACTATGCCATATGTACTTTGGCTCATAAAAATTAGTAAGGAAAACAGACTGATGTCTTCAAAAAAATTCAATATCTTTTTAAGGGAAAGTATCATTAAAATAGATTGGTCTCCAGGTAATCATCACTATCTCGTCTAACTGATTCTAGAAAGGTGTCACCTAACTCACTCACAGATTTAGATCCCACAAAGAATATATGTGTTTTCATAGATCCACCTACTGTTTATTGAATGTAAAATACTGGGCTACCTTTAAAAACTTTGATAGATCTAGTTACTCAAATTTACCCCAAAGTTGCATATCTTGTATTCAATTAAATGGAAAATCAGCAGGACTGAGCCAGTTCTTTCTTCAAATATCAGTTGGCCAGCTGGAATGTAAGAAGTCTACTTATAGGACAAAAATAATGACAGCAGAATTAGCCTTTGGCTATCCAAGATGGTTAATTTGATTTAGTGAGGAAAATTATGCATAAATATTAAAACCCAGGAAAAGCATGGTGGTTACTGTATAATTAGCAATTACGTGCCAGTCATAGCTTTTAATTATATTGCTTGGACTGTAATAGGGCAATAAATTCAGGACAGCTTGGGTTTGGTTTCGAAAACCTGGCATGGTGTGTATAACTTGTAAATGCCCACAATGATGTTTTCTTCTATTTCACTATGGCAGCTGAATTGTCCTCCAACAAATCAATGTATCACTCATATTTGCACATATTGGGCTAGAGTAGAGGAGACATGAAAAACCGTTAGCCGGTCACCCGCTATAAGCTGTGTGTTCAGACCCCCTGAGTGATCTGCTTCTGCTCACTGTTAATTCTTCACATGAACTGCTATCACCTTCACCACTGCACCTGCTCTGGGCAGAAGAAAGAAAGGGCCATCATCTGTTCCGCACCAGGTTTCTAATTCTGTCAGATCACAGTGGTCTTTAACCATATGCTGCCCATGATTAGAGAACAGATCTTTCTATGTGCATGGCAAGCTGTGAATTCGGGATGGTCCTCCAGGGCTACCTCCAGACAGAGCATCAAGTGTCTACCAGCTGTTTTCCCAGCAGAGATGAGGAACACAAGCTTTGGATCTGTCAACCACAGGCTCAAATGACAGCACCTTCTTTGTGAGATCGTGTGCAAGAGACTCTCTCTGGGCCTCAATTTCTCCTCTGTAAGCTGCAGGCCTGTAAGTCTGCCCCGAGGAGTTGGATGTCGAGGCAGATAGAACCTGGGGCCCCAGGACCAGCCCGGGATCAAAGCCTGCTCCTCCATTTACTGATCCTTGGATGGTAACTGGGCTTCACTCTCCTCCCCTTTAAAATGGGATTACTTTATGTCTCCACTGAGGGCTTTTGTGACAGTTAAATGGGTTAATAAAGAATTGTACCTGGTACGTAAGTGACTATGTGAAGTGTCTGCAATTATTATTATAACCCTTTTGTGATGACTGAACAGTACCCAGCACAGAGAAAGTATTCAAAGATGGTGACAGTCATTACTGCGTTGTTATAGCTTTAAATCGTGTTTGACTTAATGATGTCATTCTGATCTAGCAGGGATTTGTCCCTTGGCTCCTGGGTGAATTGTAGTTGTGCGACTTGCTACTCTGGATGCAGGGTAGGGCAACTCTCTGAACCAAGCAAAACAGTACTTGGGCTTGGATTTTTTTCCCCCTTCTGTTAGTTCAGATTTTAGCACAGCAGCCAATGACACTTCCAAGTATTTTTGTGACTCCCAAGTATGACGGAGGCCTCTGGCAATGCAAATTGTATAGACCGAGACAGGTAAGCACCAGTGTGTCAGGGTCAGTTCCTCCTTGGGGTGCAAAGGTGAAGCCAACTTTGAAGTCAAGTTGCTGATGTTTTTGTTTTTGCTTTTGTTTTACAACTTGCTATAGAAATACCGACCTCTGAGTTTTTTGCTCAGATTGGGGAGGAAGCATAAATGAGAACCAAATAGGAACCTCAGTGATATTTCCAGCCCCCTGAAGTTTTCATGCAAAGGGCCAAGGAGAGCAGTGTGCTTCTTTTTCCTAGCTGAAGAGGTTTTCACGTATATGATCAAAGCACAGGTCTAATGGGATTTCCAAGGCTAAGTTTTTAGTTTATTTGTTTTGCTACTATAAAAGATTTGCAATGGGTATATTTGATATTTTAAATGACAAAGAATGAAATTTAATATTGTCCCAATCTAGTGACTCCCCAAGTTTAATAAGACAGATTTTGGCCAGGACAACAAAGAATTATTTGCCCAAATGATTTGTGAATATATTCTTATTTTTCTTCTATATTTTACAGCTAATGAAGTTAAAAGCAAGTTTTGGAGGGAAAAGGAATGATCGAGGGGGAAAATGATATGACCAACTCATAAAAATGAGTCAAAAATACCATTCTTAAATATAATTGACTTGTCTTCTTTGCCATATCTTTTAATTCACACATATATTCTATATTTCTTGTTGTTCTACTTTCAGAAAAGACTCCTAACAACTTGTTGATATTTTCCATAAAAGCAATACTCATTTATTTTTAAAAAATATTTTAGTAATTAAATATGGTTGTTTTTCTTCTGGATTCTTCCTTAGCGAGAGATGTTTTTAAGCGTCTTTCCATTATGTTCCCCCAATTAAGCTATGGGTATTGGTGCTGAGTACAGTATTGGAGGAGCTGTGGAGTGAAGGCTGTCATTTAGCCTTGAGACTCACCTCATTTGGTGTGACTGCCAGGCTCTCTGACCACCCGTGTCTGCATGGGCCAGCCGAAAATGCCGAGCAATTTAGTGATTGAACAACTGAGCCTCTTAAGTGTTCTTCATAACAAAATTCTCCTTTGGTTATATGAAATACAATGCTGATAAAATACAAATGTAATACTGATTAAAATAAGCACTGATGCTGATATTTAATTTGGAGTCGTGGCAAAAAGCACAGATATTGGAATGAAGTCGAACAAAATTCATGCCATGCTATTTTGGGCAGGTTATTGAATTCCCGAATCTTGCTTTCCTGTCTGTAAAATGGGGCAATGCTACCCCACTGAAATATGAAAATTAAGGAACTCAGTATCTGTAAAGTACCTCTTAGCTTGCCTCACATGAAAACAACAAACAAACAAACACCAATAAGCTATTTCCTTTCTGCCTGGTTAGTCTATCCTCATGAGGCCCCTTCATGGAAACCAGGCTCTACCAGCTCAACTTAAGTTGAGTTTGGAATCCAACAAGAATAGTACCACAATCAAGTCTGTATTTACCATGATTCAAAGGCCAAGAAGTGACGTATAAGATCTCTAGGATACACAAGGAACTCAAACGTGCCGAAAAGAAAAAAAACAAACAGCACTGTTACAAAAAGGCAAAAGATATGAATAGACACAACTCAAAAAAGACATACATGCAGCCAACAGATACATGAAAGAATGTTCAACCTCACTAGTCATCAAAGAAATGCAAATTAAAACCACACTGAGATACCAAAGGGAACACTTCTACACTGTTGGTGGAAGTGTAAACTAGTACATCCTCTGTGGAAAACAGTTTGGTGAGTCCTAAAAGATCTAAAAATTGACCTTCCATATGACTCTGCAATCATCCTACTGGGAATTTACCTGGAGGAACTCAAATCACTATGAAAAAGATACCTGCACACTCATGTCTATTGCAGCATTATTCACAATAGCAAAAACATGGAACCAATTGTCCTGCCCATCAAAGAGGACTGGATAAAAAATGCGGTTCATATACACGGTGGAATATTATGCAGTCACAAGGAAGGACAAAATTATGAACAAAACTTGAATGGACTTAGAGTCTATAATTCTGAGTCATCTATCACAGAAACAAAGAACTGAGTACCACATGTTCTCACTCGTAAGCAGACCTTGAACAATCATCACAATACTATAAGAAAGGGCTTGGCAGTAGTGGGAAACTGCCAACGGATGGGAGCACAACTCATCAAGGGTACTTGTATAATGAACATTTGTATACCTAAATTGTACCCCACATCTTTAAAATAAAAAATTAAAAGAAAAAAAGATAAGCCAGATGACAGGTACATACATCTTGAATTACCTTCAAAGTAAGCATAGGCATCAGAGAAGAAGGCTTGGCAATCAAACCAGTCACTCTGATCTAGCTTAAGTTTATGGTTCACAAATTGCTTACATTTAAATCTTTCCAAAATGGCAGCAGATGGGCTAGAAATCTGCAAACTGTGGGTGAAGCATGCATGCCTGGAGAGAAAGCACTTAAGAGTCTACATCACGTAGTCACTCAATCAGAGTCTGATGGCGTAATGCTTTATCATCCCGGTACTTGTTCAACTTCACATCACTATCCAAAACAAACTCTGAAATCTAAAAAATTTCCACAGCAGCACATAAAAAGCAAGAACATTATACTAGTAACAACTAATTAGATAATACAACAAAGACAAATTTTCCTATTTTTGCTAGCAGCAAAAACCATATGGTGTCTAAGAAAAAATCCAAGAAAATGCTTATAAGAGCTATATGAAAAAATTAAAACATTATAGAAACATGTAAAAGAAGATATGAATAAATGATAAGCTGGGAGCATATGTTTAAAGAACATATAACTAGCCTAGATTATTATTCAGAATTTATGAAAAAACATTATGTGGCAATCCTGCACAGACAGCTCACTCAATAGAAAGAGAAGATGAATAGGTAATTTGCAGAAGGGAAACCTGAATTAATTATAAATATGTGATGATCTCACCACCAAAGTACACGCACATTAAAATTGTCAGGAATAATTAGAGATCCATCATACTGATAACAATTAAAAGGCTAGCCAAGCATGGTGGCGCATACCTGAAGTCCCAGCTACGTGAGAGGATTCCTTGAGCCCAGGAGTTTGAGGCCAACCTGAGTAACAGACCCCATTTCTAATACAAAGCAGACAGACAAAAGGCTAATAACGCCAAGTTTTGCAAAGCATATGGAGCATTTATATACTGCTTTTAATCATGTAAATAGCTGAAACCACATCAAGTAAAATTTGACTATATAAACTTAAGATAACAATGCCTAAAACCTAAAACCAGAAATTAAGTTTGAAAGACTATATTACAGAAAAAAATCTCACATGTGCTCAAAGAGACATATGCAAAAATGTTTATCGCAGCATTATTTTTAATATTAACAACAGGAAGCAATTTGTATTTCAAAATAAGAATAGGTGATTAAATTGAGATACATTAAAGAAATGAAATATTATACCAAAATTAATGAATCATAAATACCAACATGGATAAATCAAAAAAACATGATATTGAGTACAAAGGAACAAATTTTAGAAGCTGCCTTTGTACATTCCAAGGCCAGAGTAACATTTTGAACTTTGTGGGGAACATTTGCTCATCTTTTGGGTAGAAGAGGAACAGAAAAACCTGTTTCCTTTTTCTAAAGTAAGATGAGGTTGTTTCAGGTTGAGGGATTTTTCTTTGCACTGGGTTGATTAATTTCTGTACAAGGAGTGAGATTATTTATTAAAAATACACACACATACAAAGTCAATTGCAAAATGCGAAAAAATTTAGATCAGAAGCAAATGAGTTTGGACCAACACTTGATAATCTAAAATAATGAGGCATCCTATACTTCAATGTCAAATTCTATATTAGAGTTTTCTGAAGTACTGGCTCTTTCCTGCTCAGACGAGGATTGAGCAGCATGTCCAATAACTAGGAAAGAGGGACCTGCAACCATCTGACTTGGTCTCTGTTCATGATGTCTCTCCCTCTAAACCCCATTAAGGACGGGGAGAGGCTGAGTAAGCCAAGATCCCAGGCCTTGGTGGTCATTAAGATATTAAATCTTGTGCTGAAAATTCCTGGTGATTTAATCAATAAAGAGTCATTTCTAGGTAAACAAATAAAAGGGGCTTTGTTGAAAAAAAACATGTAAAACACTGTAATTTGTTTACAGATACATACATTTACAAAATAATGTGAAATCACTTATGTTGAGGATAAATTTCAAATTCAGAATGATTATAGGCTCTGATGGGAAAAATAGGAGAATGACATCAGACAAAAAAATACAAGGAAGACTTGAAGTTTCATTAAAGTTGTATATCTTTAAAAAATAAGCCTAGAGGTGGGAGGTGGGAGGGAAATAAGCCTAAAAACACATATGGCAAAAGATTTGTCAAAATTTTTTCAAGTTCTAGAATTCCCTTTTTTTTTCAGCTTTCTTACTTTTTTCTGAAATTTTCTGTTTCTCTAGTCTTATAACTTTCTTTGACTATAGATTATCTTACATATTTATCTTGGTTTTTTTTTCTTTTTTTTAAATTAAAGATGTGGGATAAAATTCAGGGTTTTAGGTATACAAATGTTGATTATGCAGGTACCCTTGTTGACGAGGTATGCCCCTGCCTCCCCTAGCAGTTCCCTTCAACTGCCAATCCCACCTCCCTCCTCTGACAGTTTCCCACTACTGCCAAACCCTTTCTTATATGATTATAATAATTATTCAAGGTCCGCTTATGAGTGAGAACATATGGTACTCTGTTCTTTGTTTCTGTGATAGATCACTGAGTATGATCGACTCTAAATTCATCCAAGTTGCTGTGAAGTCCATATGTTTGTCCTTCTTTATGGCTGCATAATATTCCATTGTGTATAAGTACCACATTTTTAAAATCTAGTCCAGTTTTTGATGGGCAATATGGTAGGTTCCATGTTTTTGCTTTGTGAATAGAGCTGCAACAAACATATGAGCAGTTATCTTTTTTGGAGAATTAATTGAGTTCTTCCGGGTATATTCCCAATAGGGGAATTGCTGGATCATATGGAAGGTCAATTTCTAGTTTTTTCAGAAATCACCACACTGTCTTTCAAAGAGGTTGCACTAGTTTGCATTGCCACCAGCAGTGTAGAAGCATTACTTTTACTTCACATCCTCGCCAGCATCTGTTGTTGTTTGTTTTATTAATGATGGTCATTCTTGCTGGGGCTAAGTGGTATCTCACTGTGGCCTTGATTTGCATTTTTCTGATGAGTGAGGCTGAGCTCTTTTTTATGTGTCTGTTGCCTGCCTGTATATCTTCTTTTGAGAAGTGTCTATTCAAGTCTTTTGCCCACTTTTTCTTTCTTTTTTGAGTTGGAGACTCACTCTGTCACCCAGACTGGAGCGCAGTGGCCGCTTGCGGCCACCGCAGCCTTGACCTGCTGGGCTCCGGCAATCCTTCCGCCTCAACCTTCCAAGTAGCTGGAACTACAGGCACGCGCTACCACGCTCAGCTCATTTTGATTTATTGTAGAGATAAGGTCTCGCCAAGTTGCCCAGGTGGGTCTCGAACCTGCGGGCTCAGTCAATCCACTCACCTCAGCCTCCCAAAGGAGTGGGATTACAGGCTGAGCCACCGAGCCCGGCTTTTTGCCGACTTTTTAATGGGCAGTTTGGTTTTTTTCTTTTGGCACATTTGAGTTCCTTGTAGATCCTAGATGTTAGACCTTTGTCAGATATACAGTTGGAAAATATTTTTTCCCATTCTGTGGGCTGTCTCCCTGCTTGCTTGATGGTTTCTTGTGCTTTGCAGAAGCTCATTAGTTTGATGAGGTCCCACTTGTCTATCTTATTTCTTAAGTATGGGCATTTAGGGTTCTGAATAGGAATTGGTTGCCAGTTTCAATTTCCATAAGGGTATCTCCTGCATTTTCTAAGATTCTTATAGTTTGAGGTTTTACATTTAGGTCTTTGATCCATTTAGAGTTAATTTTTTGTGTATGGTGATAGGTAGGGATCCTGTTTCAATCTTCTCCATGT
>NW_007064575.1:1981-40291 GCF_000164805.1 Carlito syrichta | reverse complement strand
ATTTTTCCATTTATTTGTGTCTTCTTGGATTTCTTTGAGCAGTGTTTTGTAGTTCTCATTGTAAAGGTCTTTCACTTCTCTGGTTAGGAAGATGCTGAGGTATTTTATTTTTTGGTGGCTATTGTGAATTGAATTGTGCTCTTAATTTGAGTCTCTGCCTGCTTGTTGTTGGTGTATAGGAATGCAACTGTCTTTTGCACATTTATTTTGTACCCTGAGACTTTGCCAAAGTCCTTTATCAGTGCAAAGAGATTTTGACAGATTCTCTTGGATTTTCTTTTCTTTTTTTTTTTTTTGAGTTGGAGTCTCACTTGGTCACCCAGACTGGAGTGCAGTGGCCGCTTCCGGCCACCACAGCCTTACCTCCTGGACTCCAGCGATTCTTCTGCCTCAGCCTTCCACGTAGCTGGAATTACAGGCGCGCGCTACCACGCCCGGCTAATTTTTTGATTTATTGTAGAGATGAGGTCTCGCCTGCCCAGGCATGTCTCGAACCCGCGGGCTCAGGCAATCCACTCACCTCAGCTTCCCAAAGATGTGGGATTACAGGCTGAGCCACCGAACCTGGCAGGATTTTCAAGATATAGCATCTTGTCATCAGCAAATAGGGATAACTTCCCTTCTTCTTTTCCTATATGGATATCCATGGTTTCCTTCTCTTGTCTAATTGCCCTAGCTAGGACTTCCAACACAATGTTGAACAAGAGGGGTGAGAGTGGACAACCTTATCTTAGTTTTTAAAATAAGTTTTTGACAAGTAATTTCAATATCTGGATTATCTGTTAAACTATCTTTATTAACTTTCATTTACTTTCTCTCTCTCTCTCGATTGTGGGCCACACTGTTCTGCTTGTTCAGAAGTCTAGTAATTTTTGAATGTATATGATTAATTATGGATGATACATTGGAAAAATTTTAGGTTTTACTTCCTTTGAGGAGTACTGAATTTTCTTTGCATGCAATTAAATTATTGACATATCTTATTTAATAAAATGAGTCATAGTTCCTTGGAATAGTGAAAGTAAGAATGTGCTCAAAAAGAAAAAGGGGCAGGTGAGCTTTTGGTAGGACCCAAGAGACAATACAAAGGAAATCCCAGTGATCAAAATTGAAATAACTTGAGAAAGAAAATAATGATAGTGTGGATTATAACTCACAGAACAAAAAAGTTATCCATGAATCCATGTTGATATAAATCAATAATTGAATAAATAAATAAATGGAAGAAAAGAGAAAGCCTGTCCTTGCAAAGAAATTCTAACGAATATATGTAGAAGGTATGAAAGAAACATAAAATGACCATTAGACAAATACCACAATAATAATTGCTATAGGCAAGATCCACCAATGGATATTAAAATTAGTAATTTAGGAGAAACAGTATATGTAATCTTAAAATATTTCTCACAAAATATTGATTGATTATGAAAAAAAAATAGTAACTTTACATTACTATTAAACTCTGCAGATACTTCTTTAACCAAGTATTTACGACTAGGTGGATCAGTAATAAAAAAATATTGACATCATATATCACCTGAAATGATGCACTAAGAATGTCACAACATCACTTCTGGATCCTTCTCAGATAAAAGACATAATCTCAATGTAATCATGGGAAAATATCAGACGAAACTAAACTGACAACCATTCTATGAAACAACTGACTGGTACTTAACAACAGTGTTAAGGCCATAAATGACAACCAAAAATTAAGGAGAGGAAGGGACTAAAAAGACACAACTTAATGCATCGTGGGATCCTGGATTGGATTCTGCAACAGAAAAGAACATTAGTTAACAATTTTTTTAAAAATTGGAGAAGTTTGAATAAGGTCTGGTTTGAAGTTCAGTTAATAGTAGTGTGCCAATGTTAATTTTCTGGTTTTGATAATTGTGCTATAATCATGTAAGAAGTTAGTATGAGGGTAAGGGAGATGAAATACATATGAGGGCTCCCTATTTTCTATAATTCTAGAATTATTTCAAAAAAAGTTAAAGAAAGCCGGGCTCAGTGGCTCAGCCTGTAATCCCGCACCTTTGGGAGGCTGAGGTGAGTGGATTGCCTGATCCCGCAGGTTTGAAACCTGCCTGGGCAGGCGAGACCTCATCTCTACAATAAAATCAAAAAATTAGCCGGGTGTGGTGGTGCGTGCCTGAGATTCCGGCTACTCGGAAGACTGAGGCGGAAGGATCGCCAGAGCCCAGCAGGTCCAGGCTGCGGTGGCCGGGAGCGGCCACTGTACTTCAGTCTGGGCGACAGAGTGAGACTCCAACTCAGAAAAAAAAAAAGTTAAAGAAATTCCTGACTAGTCACTTGATGTGGAATTTTGCTTTAAGCTTTTCCACAATGGATCTATTCGGTTTTGCCCTTAATTTTAGGGTTTGGGTCCTTATTTAGTCCTGGGATTAATTAGCACAAGTGTTTTCTATGCATTTGTGCATTTCTATGCATTTATGCATTTGAACTATAGCTATAAAATAGCAAATTTGTCCTTAGTGTGTGGCTTTTTGGGGGTTTTAGAGAAAATCCTTCTAAGTCCCTCTGACTGGTTGAGGCTTGAACACCCAACTCTGTTTCCCCAGTATCAGGCCCACAGCTGATCTCCTTGAATTCCCCTCTCATGTAAGCAGTTCAAAGACAGCAAAGGATTTGAGAGGAATTTACATGCAGGGATTGGGCCTCCCATCTGCAGTTGCCTCTTTTCTGGGATTTCCTGCCTTAATTTCTCACTGCTTAGACATCCCTGAATTCTGACCTCAGCCTTCAGTTTCCCATGATGGTCACTGTCTTCTCAAGCTTTTCTCCATCTGCCATGTGAACTGCTCAGGAAAAGGCTAGATGTGTGTGTATGCCCTCTAGCTTCTGCCTGTGTTTGGTCACCCTCCAAGGCCTTCAAGATGCTGCATCTTCATGTTTTCTCCAAAGTTGAAAATTGTTCTCAAAAAAAAAGGGCAGTTGTATATAAACTATACTGCTGGTACCAAGACACCAGCATATAATGACTTTCTAAATCTTAAATAATTTCATATTTTGATATATTAGAAATAGAATTACTGTTGGGATGCAAGTTAGTCATAAAGATTTTACACGGCCCTCGTGACCATCCAGGGCAAAATAAAAGATGACCTTGATATTGTCTTTGACCTCTCTACCTTCCTATCAGTACCTCCCCTTTATTTATTTTTATTCTTATTAATTTTCTTTTAGTTGGGATCTCACTCTGCTGTCCAGGCTGGAGTGTAGTGGCATGATCACTATGATCATGGCTCGCAGCAGCCTTGACTTCTGAGCTCAAACACTCCTTCTACCTTAGTATCCAGAGTAACTGGAACTACAGGTGTTTGCCATTACATTTGGCTATTTAAAAAAAATTTTTTTTTGTAGGGACAAGTTTTCGCTATGTTACCCAGACTTGTTTTGAACTCCTGGACTCAAGTAATTCACCTTCCTCATACTCCCAAAGTGGTGGAATTACAGGCACGAGCCACTGCATCCACCCACCTTCCCTTTATTTACAGAAATTTCTGGTCCTTACTTTTAGATACATTCCAAGACTTCATTTGGTTTCATCTGAATAACAGCTTCTCCAGTGCCTTCTTAAACCCTAACATAAATATCTACTGAGTGAAAGTTAGTTGAATGAACTAAGGAAGGAAGTTGTGCTAAAGCAAAATTCTAGACACAGGACACCCAACCTGGCAAAGCCCAGGCTCACCGAAAATTGCTAATACAATCAATGATATCCTTTTGTTTTGGGAACTTCTGTCACTAGTCAGCTATTATAATAGCTACTTCGTAAATACTTTTGCTGGCTGCTCCTCTTCATGATTCATTTGCTCTCTCATTTTGGTTTCTATTACAAATGTCAATTCATGAATATCTTCTCTAAAGGGCACCCACTTGTCAATCTCTATCCGTTTCCTCTGCTTTATGTACTTCTTCCCATTGGTTATCTCTACCTTATATTTAGTGTACATTCCACTACCCCATGTTATATTATTATGGTTTCTTCCCTAGAAAATAAGCAACAGAAGCACAGGAACTTTGATTTTTTTTTTTCACAGTTTTGTTTCCAGCACCTACTGAGTGTCCTTGACACTCAATAAGAACTCAATAATATTTGTTGAAAGAATAAATAGATTTTCACAAAAGCCCTGCAGGATTATTATTTTTATCCTCATAGAACAGACAGCAGAACTGAAGACTGGGAAAATAGTTGATATCATAAAAACACGTAGTGGATCTGGATTAAAATGCAATGTTCTGACTCTAAGTTCTTTGCTGCTTTCAGAATAATAGAAAGTGGAGTCAAGCATAAGATGCTCAGACTAGAGGGAATAAGAGTGAAGCAAGGACCCCGTGCACAGGCAACCTTGCCAGGTACTTCTTCCACATGTGTCTGAGTCACTTCTTTTTGAAGTCTGCCTGACTGCTTTTTGTGTCTAATTATATTCTATGTTACCAGAATACGTACGATGACCCTTTCTTGGAAAATGGAGCAGGGTCAACCTGTGAGTCAGGGGTCATTCGCCCTGCCAGCTCCCCTTTTCTGAGTTTGTTTGCTGAGCTTCTCAATTATGAGAGTCAAATATAGTGAAGGAAATTCCCTAAGAAGGTAGGAAGTAAATAAAATCAGCATATATGCTTTCACTTTTATTGTACAGAGTTATTCAAATAAGAAAGACTTACTGAGGGCAAGTTATTCTCCAAATACCTGTTTTCTCTGTTGCTGACTGCTGGGAAGCCTGAAATTAGGAGGACATTTGAAATGTGGTTCTACCTGATGTCACTGGAAAGACTAACACAATTAAAATGCAATGCATTTCGCACATTAACCAAGGAAATTGGGAAAGGAAGAAATTTCCTTTTATAGGCATTAGAAAAAATTGCTCAGGAAACACACTCTATGAAGATACTTTCCTAAAATCTGTTTATAGATATCTCATAAAGGTTTACATATTAGCTTTGGATTGGGGCAGTTCAAATTCTGCAGTTCATGGAATCATGTGCAAATAATTTTATTTCAATTTGTTACTATGTATAGTCCAAATGTATAAGAAAGATAAGATTGGCAAGATGAAATGGGTCTGCTCTGGGATGTGTAACTTAACTTGCTGATAATTTGTCTCAACTAGAAAAGCAATATGTAGGAGAATAATACCAGGAAACTGTTTTTGTTTCTCCCCATGTTTATAAATAGTCCCCATTTGTGACTTGAGTGATGACGCTCTAAGTTATTTACCTCAAAGTCCTTGGACTCTGAGGCTCAATGTGTCAGAAACGGCATTCTTAGTTTCTCACCGCTTTTGCCAATTTTGAAACTCCAAGTTGCATTAGTTTACACTGTGAGATGTATTATGTCTTTTTTTTTTTTTAGCGAGTGTTGAAATCTATGGTCTTAGTCGCAAGCCAAATGTCATTCTCCTTTAGTCATTTTGCAAAGTTCTTTCCCTTAACTCATAGAAGTGAATAGCAAAATGCAAAAATGAACCGATTTGCTTGACTACTCACTTCTCCCTCAGGGGACAGGAGAAGGGGAACCTTCCAAGCTTCACCTGGATCTGGGAGGCACACACTTCTCAGAGGGGCCAATGAGACTTGGAGAGTGATCGCCCCTCTACAGCCAGCAGTGGCTACTCATGTCCGGCCGAGTGCTATCATTCTAGATTCTGGTCTTGATATTGCTAGATTTAGAGAAGCTAGAAATCCAAATTTTCATCGAAACCTCATGCATTTCAAATGTCAGGAACTAATCAAAATTTCTAAATAAGCAAATAGGTCACAAAACACAGTGGCCCAGCCACGAAATTCAATTTAATAGTAGTTCAATGTTTGCTGCGTTGGCTCAGGTGCTGAACACTCAGTCCCTCCCAAGGAGCTGTGAGAAACAGCCAACTCCACCACCCTTGAATGGTCACCTGCTTCTAATCTATTTGCAAAAGAAAGATGGTCCCATACCTGCTTTCAAGCTGTTTCCTGACTGCTTCTTTTCTCCCCCTGTCCTTGTTTGTCTACCAAGAACCACTTCCCAGAGTTTCTGGGCATTGGCCTCCTTGAGGGGACTGCCCAGGAGTTGTAGCCAGGTGGCCTGTGAGGGAAGCCATGAAGGCTTGTCTTCCCCTTCCTTGACTCTTCACATTGTTACCACCCAAAGCTACGCAATACCCAATTGTATCTTAGAGAGCGAACTGACTAAAGGGATTAGAACGCAGAAACATTTTGTTCTTTTTATAAACTATATATTTGTATGAATGCCTGCGTAGTTCAGAAAACATAAGACAGTGAGACATGCCATGGAGTGACCTTGCTGTTTCCTCTGCTCTGTTTTCTGCAAATCCCCTTATCCAGATCTCAACAGTGTGACTCCCTAGCAGGCAAGGCCCCTCTTCTTCCCTAGACTTCATCTCCCCCGCTCCTTCCTGTTCTCAGCAAGCAAAGATGATGATCACCCAGCTGTGGATCTTCTCTGTCTGGGTCACTCTACTGCAAGACCATCCAGGGGTCCGTGTGGGGAGAGGAAGGAATGAGAGAGCAGATGGGAGCGGTGCTGGGGGGTGGGGGGACGTGGGGAGGGCAGTCTCTGAGCACGGTGCTTCCAAGTGGGCTTCAGCAACACAATTCCAAGTCAGCACAAAGCTCCGAGGTAGGCTTTTGCGATCCAGTTCAGGTTCCTTTGAAGATGTGTCTCCTCATCCTTCAGGGTCACCCAGGAGGCAAGTATCATATTAAACAAGGCACACACATCTAAGGACAAGCAGTACTTCTCGGGGGCAGTGTGGTCTAATCCACACGAAGGAAGAAAAGGCTTTTCCTAATTGGGATGAAATCTGTCCAGCTGGCTCCCCCCACAGTGAGGGAGGCCCCCAGTACTCAGAGCAGCGCTTGTTCACCTTTGTTCTGCTGCCAGCTCTCAGCTCCCTCCAGGTCTATCAGAGAATAGAAAATCGGGTTCATTAAAGGCCTCCTACCCATTAACTCTTTAATGTCCGTCACTTTGTGGGAAAAAAAATCCCAGAGGTGTCTTTGAAATTATTTCATTTTCTTTTCTAGCTGGGTCGGATTCCTGGAAAAGGCTCTTTGTAATCTTTGTACAAAAGGTAGGTCGTTTCTAAGTAACCCCTAAGTGTTCCAGATGGCCTAGTGGGTAGTTTATAAGCTTAGTTACTCTAAAAAAACGGATACAAATTCCCTATCAAGGCTCCGACAGTTTCATCTGCTTTTCTACTTTTTTTCCCCCCAATCAGTTTTAGGGTCTGAATTTTTTAGCATTTGTAAAGAAATGATTTCTGAGAAGCTGTTAGTATAATTTTTATTTGGAATTAAGATGAGAATGCATTATATCATACGTAGTTGTATCTTGCAGCAATAATGAAAATGTAGAACAGCATGTCTTTTCACAAATGTATTGTTTCCTTTGTAGTAAAGAGAATCATCCCTGAGTAAACCTTTCACTTTCCAATTTTGAATTTTATATATTTAAAAGAGTATTTTCAGTAAGGAAAGGGCAGTTTGGTTTTTGGTTTTTTTTTTTTTTTTTTACAAAATTTAGAGATAACTGAGAAAAAAAGATGATATTTCCACTGACAAAGCAAACATCGTGAGTTAAGTAGTGATGACTCAGAGGTATCTTAATAATATTTTGCATGAATGCATTATATACACTATAGCTAGTGAAGAGAATAAATATACTGACCTGGGGTCTGAAAGACTAGTTCTAATTCTGCCCTTGCTGGCTAAAAGAACTGAACAATTCCATCAATGCGATAGGCTGAGTTTTCCAGGTGTTAGTGTTCAGGTATTATTATGATTAAGGGGTACATTAGGATGAACTACTGTGGAAGGGAAGAAGAGGAAGCAGATTGGACAGGAGCTCATTTGAGCTGTGAGATATACCTGACAGCCTCAGCTGCTCCCATCGGCAGTTCTGGAACTAGAATGTTCCTGTCGATTTATCCTTTATACTCCTCACTCAGTCACTGGCTCTGGGATACAAACTGGAGGGGTGGACCTCAGGGAGGCATCTTTCTGCAGTTGAGGCTATCCCTGAAAGGGGCCAACAGCTGGAGACTGCCTGGCCAAGAGTTCCCCAGAGCTGAGATGAGTCCTTTCTTGATGGTGGACCTAGGTGGCAAATTTCTGCCCAGTTCACTCAACTTCTCTGAGGTTCTGTTTCCTTATAAGTACTGTATGAAGTCTAGATGCCATACTACATGTAATATACATCAGCAGTGCTTAGATCTTTATAACTTCACAATAAACATTAGCCCTCACTATTAGTATTATTACTCAAAATGTGGTGGTTGAGACAGATACTTTCAAAGTATCTGTTCATACGGAAATATGGATGCATTCAGCATCAAAATGTATTCATAAGTGCTTGAGAAATTATGCTTGGAGCAACGTCTTGAATACCTAGTATTTTGTCTGTTTGCTTTGAGAGCAAAATTCCAGCATATAGTAGCTTTGGTGAAATGGGGGAGGCATTATTTCATAAAGATACAAAGATACTAGGATGTAGCATAGAAGTCTTGGACAGGGATGCAGATGAATTTTGGAAACAATTGGCATAAAAGACATGAGGGTTTAGTCTACATTTTAATTTCTGCTTTCCTAAGAAGCAGCATAACAATTGAAAACATATTTATGTGTTTTTATTCCACTTTCTTGTCCTACAGATCACCATTTTTCACTTCTTTGGTCTCCCTTGGCAGAAAATATGGTAGTGATGGCATGTGAGCTTTATGTATTAGATCCTGAAACTAAGCAGTCATGAAATTGTGGAGGAATCTGATTGGCTTGACTTAGATCTAGTGTCCAGCCCTGGACCAATCAAAACCAGCGAGGAGATCGCATTGCCAGGTGGCTTTTTCTGCTTCACATGTTGTAAGGTTCGGTGCAAAGGAGCAGTAGAGTTTCAGGAAAAAGCCATGAAGGTACTGAACAGATGCAATAGGTGGCCACTGTCCTTGGACAGCTAGGGAAAATACTTTTCTTGAATGATACCTTAGGAGAATAAGATCAATGTGGATCACTGGGAAAAGCATATATTGATTAAGAGTTACAAAATTTATATCTGCTAGCAGAAAGAATCATATCATATTCCTTCAAAATAGATTGGTGAAAAGAAGAACTGTAGTGACTCATTATTCCAGGAAACTGGGCAATCATTTCATATTACAGGAATTTCCTAGTTTTTAATTGATTGGGTTACACTAGATGTAAGAATAATTCCTCAATACTTTTTTGTTCTTTTCATGGTTCAAATTTTAGAGGGTTAAACAAATATCAGCAATGTTTAGTTCTTAGATTCCTTAATCTCATACTATATCATTCTGCACAGGAAGAGATAGAAATTCAGGCAGAATATTAGGCCTGGAATGATACCATATTTTTAGAGGGCCTTTAGGATAGAATGTTCCAAGGCAGAAAATGTTTCATGAATTATATGCAATATTTAAGATAATAAATACTGAATGATATGCATTAAGCATACTGCACATGCCTTCGAGATATTTTGCATACTCTTTCTGCCAGAATAATCAACTTTGATGAGAATTTGATCTTCTCATTGTCATTTTCATTCTAAATAGCTTCTTGCGGGAGCCATTCCAGTGCAACAACAGTTTATAAAAAGTGCTTCATAAGCTCTAAAATAGCATTGCAGTCTCAATTTGTATAACATCTCTGCCAGTTCCAAAGACTCACCTGAATTGTTACATTCGCATTGAGTTTCTGGAGGTAAGTGGAGTTTCAAAAAAACCTATATTTTCTGAAACTGCATAGCTATTCTCTTCTCTCTGCTACATTTTCTGATATAATGCAGCTGTACCAGTCCCAATGTCCTTAAAATTGTCAAGAATAAAAGAGATGAAAGAGAAAACCTCGAAAATGTATTTCCCCATATCCACTATCCAATTCACTAATTTGAGTCAATTTCTCTCTCTGATAAGCAGCATGACCCAGCTGGTGAGTCAAATGCACTTGGGCTGGAATTCTAGCATGGCTACTCACCTGCACTCTGGTCTGAACAAGTAACTCTCACTCTTCGATCAGTAAATGTCCCTCCCTACCTCTTTAAAAGCTTCAGCATCTTCTTTACCTTCTATGGACCTTCCCTCAACTTTCTTACTTGTAAGTCAACTCTTCTGATATTTTCCCCCAAGGCCTTCTCACGATTAACTGATGTTCTTTTCTCATATTCCTCTCTCCACCCTCATGTTCTGTTTCCAGTGTCATTTCCAGACACTAGGTATAACATTTTGTTTGGAGCAAAACAAAACAAAAATATAAAGCAAGCCTTTTCTTTTGAAGCTCACACATTCATCTGTATAAGCTTCCTCTCCTTTGTATCAAAATCCTGTTGACATGTGTTTATTCACTGAGCTCTTTGTCCCTCGGTGGCACCTTTCTTTTCAAATTCTTGCCATCATCTTAGACGATTGCAACACCTGTAAAGATACTTCACACTTTATATTCTCCATTCCTAAACCCTTCCTCTTCAATCCTTTCACAATTGTATCACATCCACCCACCTCCCATAGTTACATCTTGGGCTGTGTCATCATGAGAAATGGTACTGCCTCTGATACCTTAAATTAAAACCTCCCAATCATAATTTCCTAGAATTTCAACTCAAAAGTAAAGTGCTGTTGCAGTGACAATTTTTAGCTTCATTACAAATGTTAATCCATTGACCCCCACAATGTTCTATTCATTAGATCCTCCTCTTGTTATCATTCTTCTTTGCCTGGTTTCTTGATTTTACAATTCACTATTGCAATCACCCTTTTGCAAATATCATCACCTCTGTTGCCTTCCTCCATTTTTTCCCCACCCACTTGTAAAATCTTTGTCTTCAATATGCTCAGCCACATGCATTCCCATTACCTATATCCAAGCAGCATAGGGTTGAAGGAGAAAACCTTCCAGCCTTGCTGGTATTACTATAAATTAGTGTTCATCAGCCTCATTTCAGTTCTCACTTCTGCAACCCCAGGTTTATACATATGCAACTCCTTCCTACATTCTTCAACCTCCAGTTCTACCACTTTTTAGAAGCAGTAATGTCATTTATACTTCGCTGAGAAAACAGAAGCTTTCAGATAGCATTACCCTCATTTTGTTGTTCATATAAACGTATCTACTTTCACGTTCCTATTCTCTCTTTCTACCCTCCTGACCATGCAGAAAGTGCCCCTTTTTTTTTTCATGGAAGACCTAGTCTTTCTTCATGAGCTCTAGGTTCTATTCTATTGACTGTCAGGGACCTAATTTCATCTGTAATCCTTCATAGTTTGTACCTTAGTTTCCTACTCTCAACTTGAGCCTTCCTATAAAGATTCAAGCATATTCTGATAAGATCTAAAATTATCCCTGGACTCCACATTCCTCCCTGAAATAGGGACCAAGCGCTTAATTCACAGATACCTACACCAAAAGTACAAGTTATAAAAAGGAGAGGTTTATTAGCCAAGAGCCAGCTGGCGACCACTTGCTCGCTGGACATGCAAATCCCAAAGCAAGGGTCCCCATTTGCTGCAGGGGCTTGCTTAAATAGGGCAAAACCACATTGGGACTTTCCAAGTGGGCCAAACCACAGCATCCTGGAGGCCTAGGTACTTTCTAAGCAATGCTAGCGGGGTTCACAGAAGCAGAGAATGCTGCAAGGTTTACAAAAGCAAAAAAAAAAAAGCTGTTAAACAGTTTAACCTAGCCAACAGGTGCTGCTGCCAGTTTCCAGAAAGGGAAGCTTTTAACTGTGCAAAGGTTGAGTACATGCTTAACCTAATTTTTGACATTTTAGTCGACTTTTAAATCCCCCTTTCACATCCCCACTTGCTACTGTCTCTCTTCTTCCTTCAGAGTCAAACTTCTTAAGTGGGTTGTGGACGTTGGATTTTTATGTTTCCTCTGATCCCACTAAATCTTTAATCCCTATTTTCACAGTGCCAAAAGCAAAGGGTGATTTTGAGTCATGTTATTTGATCTTTGCGAATCCAACTCCAACATGAGTTTTTCCATCTCTTAGGCTTTCTTTCTAAACCTATTTCTTTCATGATATCCTCATTCTGTAATCTCAAAGACTTGCCACCTCTTGTCCTCAGTTTCAACATCCACCAATTCAGCAAAGCTTAATAATTTTTCCTTCTCAAATCTAGCTCCACTTCTCTCAGTGATCCTTACTCAGTCTATGAATAGTTCTCTTCTTATTGTCCCAGTGTCTACATTATTAAGTCCTATGTGTTCCTCTCATTCTTCATTTTTCTTGTCTTCTCATCAGCATTGCCTTTCCCATCACCCACCTCTCAAGTTCAAGCCTTCATCACCGGATGCTGGCCATTCACTGAAATATCTGACATAGAAATCTACTATGTTCTAATTTCCACTGACAGGTCTACATTCTTAGTACATGATTTGCATACATCGCACCTCTCTGCTTCTTTCATTAACCCCTGCCCCTCTCTTGCCACAAACTCAAAAATAATTGCTTGTTTTGATTTTTATTGACAACAAAAAATCATTAGCGAAACAGTCAAATTCTACATGATATAGCTTTTTTTTTTGAGTCGGAGTCTCACTCTGTCACCCAGATTGGAGTGCAGTGGCACACTCCTGATCACCACAGGTTCGACCTACTGGGCTCTGGCGATACTTTCACCTCAGTCTTCCAAGTAACTGGAACTATAAGTGTGCACTACCACGCCCAGCTAACTTTTGGTTTATTGTAGAAATGAGGTCTTGCCAATTGCCCAGACTGGCCTTGAACCCGCAGGCTCAGGCAATCCACTCACCTTGGCCTCCCAAAGTGCTGGGATTACAGGCTGAGCCACTGAGCCTGGCCCATGATATAGCTTTTATTCACTGATAGAGTTTCTGCTCCTGTAGTTTTGGCATACTATTTTAACCACGCCACTATCCACAGTTACCTAAAAACATGATGCACTTCTTGTCACTGCACATGTCACATCCTTTCTCAGAGATTTTTTTTTCCCTCTCTCTCTCTCCATCTCTCTCTCCTTTTTTTTTTTTTTTGCAGTACAAGACCTGTAATATTTTGCTCCCGTGGCATGGTGATAAGAGGAAACACATACACGTGGCATTCCATCATCAAGCTCTATGCGTATTTGTGTTACAATAGATATTGTGTGATAAAGGGGGATATTTGATTAATTAATTAAAAAAAGGCTTAAGTGGAAAATTAAAATAAAGATAGACACACACACATATATATCTTAAAATTTTAATTTTAATTATATACATAGAAAGGGCATTATTTACAATAATTGAATGTATGCTAAGGCAGATTTTAGTTCCCATCATCTTTTTTTAGAAGCTTAGGTTTCTTAATTATGCAACTAAATTCTATGATTTCCAGTCTCAGTCTTTAAAAGATGAATAACCACTTGAGAATCTTTCAAATGACTTGAATTTAGGAGATAATGCTTTTTTACTTTTTATGATTTTTTCCCTCACTATTTGAAAAGGTCTTGCCCACACCAAATGAACATGTTTAAAATGCCTTGTATTCATTCAGTTTTTCCATTGCAGTCAGTTACATTAGGAACATCTCTCCATCATTAATAAAGCAAACAACAACAGATGCTGGCGAGGATGTGGAGAAAAAGGAACACTTCTACACTGCTGGTGGGAATGCAAACTAGTGCAACCTCTTTGGAAGACAGTGTGGCATTTTTTGAAAGAACTAGAAATTGATCCTCCATATGACCCAGCAATTCCCCTACTGGGAATACACCAGGAGAAACTCAAATCATTCTACAAAAGAGATGCCTGCACACATATATTTGTTGCAGCTCTATTCACAATAGCAAAAACATGGAACCAACCATGCTGCCCACCGAAGCTGAAATGGATAGAAAAATGTGGTATATATACACAATGGAATATTATGCAGCCATAAAGGAGGACAAACACATGGGCTTTGCAGCAACTTGGATGGATTTAGGGTCGATCATACTCAGTGATCTATCACAGAAACCAAGAACAGAGTACCATATGTTCTCACTCCTAAGCAGACCTTGAACAATTATAATACTATAAGAAAGTGATTGGCAGTAGTGGGAAACTGACAGGGGAGGGACGGTGGGATTGACTGTTGAGGGAAATCACTAAGGGAGGGAGGGGCACACCTCATCAGCAAGGGTTGATCATCTACCTAATCAACGTTTGTATACCTAACCCTGAATTGTACCTCGCATCTTTAGAATAATAAAAAAAAAAAGAAAAAAAGAGAGAAATATCTCTCTTTTCACCCTCATGGTTCATGGATCATGTGCTGCTTCATTAATTTACATAATTAACAAACAAGTATAACTCATATAAATATATTTGAAAACAAAAAACACTGTCTCTTGACTGCATACAAATCAGCTGGTTAGAGTCTAAATGTGTATCAGTCAATGTTCTTTAATACATTTGAATCTTTTGATCATCATAATCTTTTTCCTTTCAAAGGGCAGCAGATATCTTCACATTAAAAACATGTAGAGAACAGACATTAGAATAAGAAGAAAAATATGATTTGTAAGTGCAAATCATTACAGCATATGAGTCACTTATTTTTAGTGGCAAAATTTAAATTAATTTGAATTAAGGTGTCATTACTGAAGGTCCATTATCTAATAGCATTTTTTTGAAAAACTGACAACAAATTACTCACAATGTAATTAAGTATATTATTACATGTTTTAGCTACATATGCAAATGAATATTTATATTTCAACCAAATTAAAGTACTCTTTAAAACTAGTGACATACCAGATTTTATTAGCCCATGCAGTATATATGTGAAATGTTGCTTTAGGTATAAAGTTCATTTAAACAGATATTGCTGATTAATACTATAAGTAAAATTGTTACCATATGACATGGTAGGAGACAAAAAATGAGATCATTTGACACATAATATTGCTTATACTTTCTTTTTTTTGAAAGATAAAAGAAGAATTTAGAAAAAATCGCTAGCATATTATAAATATAATTACATAGTCTGTTGACTTCACTGGTGACCATTTTTTACTTCAAATATTAGAGAGGATTAAATCATCTCTCTGGCAATACAATTTTTTAAATAAAATTGTTAATAAATTAACATTTGTCTAAGGGAGATGAAACTCAATTATTATTCAAGAGAGAGATTTTATGGTCTTTTTAATATCTGTTTTCTTAAGAATTGTGAATTGCTAATAATACAATTTCAAGTAGAGGGTATTATTTCTCAATATATGATGTTTAGATAAAATACTATGTTAGAATAAATATATGGGTGATAAGAATTCCGATTACTATTCCTAAGTCTTAAATAACTGCCACCAAAATAGAGGTAGTTGTAGACAATTTAGTGAAATATTATTTAATTATATATTTATGACTACTACATTAGTATTGTTTCTTAAGAATCGGTGGTTAGACCCAAATTTATTGATAATCTAATTTTATTTTTAAATTTTTTAATTGATATATAATAGTTGTACATATTTGGGGGGTACATGTGATATTTTGATACCTGTATACAATGTATAATGATCAAATCAAGGTAACTGGGACATACATCACCTCAAACATTTCTTTTTTTATGTTGGGAACACCTCAATTTTTCTTTTCCAGCTATTTTGAAATATGCAACAAATTATCATTAACTGTAACTTCCCTACTGTGCTATTTAATACTAAAACTTATTCCTTCTATTTACTGTATTTTTTTGCCCCATCACCAACTTCTCTACAACCCTCCCACCCTTTCCTTCTCAGTCTCTGTAACCACCACACTACTCCCTACCTCCATGAGATCTACTTTTATAGCTCCCACCTAAGAATGATAACACGTGATACCTAAATTTAAATATTTTGCTGAAAAGAAAACATTTGCCTAGGCTCCATCAACTTTTCTCTGTGTTCCAGGTGGTCTCCTCCAAGAAATATTTATCTTTCCGGGTCAGCCTTCACTCCTGCCTCAGCCTTTATCTTCTCTGAGAGCTAAGTCCTTAGGCCAATGAATGGAAGAGGATGAAGGGAGTACAGTATAAAATGGGAAAAGTTTATTAAGAGGCAGCAGTGAAACCAAGAGAAAAATGACTCTGTGAACTGAAGAGGTGGATGCTCCCCACCTCTCTCCATGAGCTAGAAAAAGCAGGAACATCTTCTCTGGAGAGACTGGCAAGGATGCTGGATCAGTTCCTGCCGAATAGGAGAGGCTGAGACTATGCAGTGTACAGAAGATAAGCAGGGTTTTGCAATGCACAGTAAGATCTGTTAACAGTCATATAACAAGCCGGGCTCGGTGGCTCAGCCTGTAATCCCCTGCCTTTGTGAGGCTGAGGTGAGTGGATTGACTGAGCCCGCGGTTCGAGACCCGCCTGGGCAACTTGGCGAGACCTCACCGCTACAATAAATCAAAAAAAAAATTAGCCGGGCGTGGTAGCACATGCCTGTAGTTCCAGCTACTTGGAAGGCTGAGGCGGAAGGATCACCGGAGCCCAGCAGGTCGAGGCTGCGGTGGCCAGGAGCGGCCACTGCACTCCAGTCTGGGCGACAGAGTGAGACTCCAACTCAAAAAATAAAACAAAAACAAAACAAAACAGTCATATAGCAACAAGAGTATTTGCTGATGTCTTCTATTTTTCTTCTAATTTTCTAGCCATGCCATAAAGATTAAGAACTATCATTTAGAAAAACAATGGGTATGTTTTTTCCTAATTCAGAGTTGAAAATCTGTATATCTCCCCCTTTCTACACATGTCATTCTTATTCTGTTTCTGTGTCTGAAGAGTATGCATAATTTTTCTACATGTAAAGATGTTATCTGTGTAATAGACTATTGACTTTATCATATATTTGTGTCAAACTGATGGAATAATAAGCAAGGTTGATATTTGTTCAGAAAATATGATATAATGAATATGTAACCATGGTGCTTTCTGGGTTAAAAGAGCATTTTACTCCTGCTTTGAAGGAATCTGTTTAATGTGCTTGACATTTGAAAAACGAATTACTCAGAAGCGCTTAGAGATAATACAACAAAATAAACTTATTGAATGTTATCTATTTTCAAATGTCAGCATTGCTTTGTAAATAAATTGCTTGACACTGCAGAATTATAAAAAGATTAACTATAGTTTCTGCGCTTTTAAAATATTTTAAATTTTCTTCCTGGTTTTTTCCATAGTTTATTGGGGAAAGAAGCATAAGAAAAAATATTAGAAATTGTTAGTTCGAAAGGTGATCTAACAGATAAGTTTAAATATAACGAATTGAGTAGCAAATAAATGATCTAAAATAAATGTCTACTGCATTAGAAACTCATAAAGACAAAGTTGTCATGGTTCTACTTCACAGGGCAGACTGGCAAATTATTTCAGAAAGGATGTCATGATTATATTGCAGACTGGGCTTGACGAGAGCAATATAGCAGTGAAGATTCATGGGCATCACCTCCCCTATCCCCCACCTACCCCACTCTCCAGAAATGTTAGAGGAAAAGAAAAAGATAGAAGTCTATGTTGCATATCTCCCAAGCACCAGAGAGCATAGAAGATTGAGATGGTACCAGTAAACTTTGCTAATAAACTGACAGAATTAAGTGACTGATGGAAATAAACATTGTTGTCTCAAAGATATATTGATGACATAAGGCAAGGCTTCTTATATTACGTGTTCTCTTGATGTGTGACTGTTGCTTTACCTTTTGTTCATTCGACAAATACTTGCTGAGCTCTTGTATCCACCAGGCACTGTTCTAGATGTTGGTGATTCAGTAGTGAACAAATACCCTCCCTGCACTCACATAGCTTTCACTGTGTGAGTGGGGATTCTGCCAGCAAATCAGTAAAGAAATACACAAATAAGAACATAATTTCAAGTGCCAGATATTCAAGGCATTCCCTCTTCTTTCTCTTGATGTGTGACTGTTATTTTACCTTTTGTTCACTCCACAAAAGGTAATCTGAGGTAGGTGTGGGTGAAAAATAACTTTGTGCTGATCTAGATCTGTGTTGACTCAGGACAAACGTCCACTCTGCTGCTGTAGAAAAACCTGATAAAAACCTGATCACTTTTAATATAGAATATGTAGTATATACATAATGTACACAACTGAGTGTGTGTGTGTGTTCATCACTTATGAAATGCGTCCCCTCTCTCCACACACCTGTACTTTCTCTCTTTCATGTAAAAGCTCTCACCACATTTCCTTTAGCCTGATTAATGGATTCATTTCCCAGGACATTCATTTTATCTGGTAAGCACAGTGATCTAGGGGAACCCGTTTTTTAGACTCCTCTAGTTTCCAGGAAGAAAGATTTCACCAAACCCTGCTTGCAGCTGCCTCACCCCTTATTCTTTTTCCTGTGGCAGTGCGGGGAGGATCAGGCATGTGCAGTTCAGCCCACAGCCTTTCTCTTCTTGGGATGAGCCTCCTGTTCTGGTCTAGATTTGCCAGGGCTACCTTTGCCTGCATGGGTCAATCAGCCTAATTCAGAGGCTCTTCATCTCTTAGACTCCAAGATCTCACTTGGTTTGGAAACTGGCAGGTGGTAAAAGGAGTAATATTTGCTCCGCTTCTTAAAATGCAACAGCAAGGACCTGCCTTGGGTCATTCTATAGTCAGTTGAAAGGTTTGAGGATCCTTTGGTGCTTTAAGTGTCCTTCTTACACCCTTCTTCTTCCTCCTGCCCCACACAGGAGAGCAAGCAGACCAGTAGTCTTATGAACACAGGGTTCTCAGTTCTTTCTAAAAGGAGAGATTACCTATTTTTGTTTCCCACTGAGTTGAGAAGTAGAATTTTACCCATCCTGTTTGTACCCCAGGCAGAACTTGTCACCACGCTTTCTAAACCCCGTATACTACCATTGATCATCTAGGGTCACTTGGAGAGAATTGCAGGCTCAGTTAGACACTGGCATATGGTAAGGTTCTGCCTGTGTCTCTGGATCGTGATCACCATCAGTCCTTGAAATGCAATACTGCTTTTCATGAATCAAGTGCTTAATGCTAACCTCCTATCTGTGGAAAGTGCAATGACATGAAGAGGATGTATTTCAGAAAGAAGTGAAAACAAAACAAAACAAACATGAGTAAATTAGTTTAAAATATTTACTCAACAAAAACACATTTGAGTCCTTAATCTACAGCCTATAGCCATGGTCTCTGGTGGTCTATCTACCACACCCAGGATAAACCTCTACTTTAATACGAAACTGTGTTCAGGAAAAGCGGAGGCAATGGATGGACTATAATTGCATAAGTAGTACCTATTAACAGAACATCTGGATGAAATTAGATCTTTTATATTCAGTCTTAGATGGAGGCTTAGAATATTGTTTTGACAATGGAGAAAATTACTTGGTATTCTGGCTTCTAGAATAGTTCTTGTTGATGTTGCAGTTAAAGATACTACTTTTTTCTTTTTAATTTAAAGTCATTCAGTCTGAAAACCCAGGGTTAACTTTGGCTTCTTTCTGTCTTTCTCTACCCAATCCTATTCCAAAAATAATAATGTTTTGTAAATGTTCCTAATTCGAATCGAATCATTTAGAATGAATGAATGAAAACAAGTTGAGAAGTTTTATTTAATTGTGTTTAATTATCTAGAGACAAGGAGCTGTTGAGAGTTTGTGAACAGAGATAGGCATGATAAACCTTGCAAAATGTGAATATATATATATGTATATATATATATATATATATATATATATATATATATATATATATATATATCTTAAAACAGCTAGTTAATGCCAACAGAAACAAAGATAATTTGAGAAGAGATTTTCTGTATCAATGTTTCCTTTCATCCTTTTAACCTTACTCCACTACTGTTCATTCCATGTCTCTTCCCACTATTTACCTCTAATTTGATGCTATCTTTCTCTGCAGTCTTCATATTTACCAAGTTTTTTTTCTGTATTTTTTCCCTTCAAATTCCCTTTATCTTGTCAAGCCATATGTCTCTATGTTAAGCTAGACTTAGTGCATTGACCTGAAATTCTTTGATGACTATATGTTCATTTTCTCTTTCTGTATTTCCCATCCGTCCTCCAAGTTGTCTCCCTTGTGATAGAAGGCTTATTTCTTCAATTTAATAGTAGATAATAGAATTATCCTGCTGTTCTAATTCTTCTTGCATTTTTCTCTGCTCTCTTTTATCGCATCTCTTAAGCGGTCTTCTAAGAACCATGAGATCCTTCTCTAACATTAGTTCCTGCCTCCTGTGTTTCCTCATTCTCTCCACTTCCTTCTCCAGAAAATATCCTCAACCTGCAACTCTATCGCTTCATGTTGATCATTTTCTTCAGAATGGAGTTAATATTTTCTCTAAATGCTTTTTTAAGGAAAATCTGCCCCAGCCCATGTACATTATAGACATGCCAGTTTTCACTTTCTTTAGGTAGATTTTTTTCCTTAAATCACTCATTCATTAATTTTCTCATTTTCTCCTTTGTTGAGCAGACGCGTATTGCGCACCTTGTACATTTCAAGTAATTTGCATGGCACTGAGGGAAATATTCATGAAGAGCTTGAACTGTAGAACTGTCTATTCATAATGGAGAACACTTGATTTGCTGAATGAACCACCTGCCATTATTTGGTAGCACCACGAGGCAATTTCAGTAAAGTCTGAGGAGGTAAACTGAGTTTGCATGTTGCATAATTAAGAGCCAATGCATTTCTCTCTCTTTTTCTTTTAAAAAAGTGTTGATGGCTCAGCCTGTAATCCCAGCTCTTTGGAAGGCTGAGGTGAGCAGATTGCCTGAGCCCGTGGGTTCGAGACCCACCTGGGCAACTTGGCGAGACCTCATCTCTACAATAAATAAAAAAAAAATTAGCTGGGCGTGGTAACGCGCACCTGTAGTTTCAGCTACTTGGAAGACTGAGGTGAAAGGATCGCTGGAGCCCAGCAGGTTGAGGTTGCAGTGGCCGGGAGCAGCCACTGCACTCCAGTCTGGGTGAGAGTGAGACTCCAATGCAATAATAATAATAATAAATTGTTGAAAAATTATACAATATAAAATTTACCATTCTAACCATTTTTAAGTATATGGCTCAGTAAGGTTAACTCTATTTACATTGTTGTGCACCTGATCTCTAGAACTTGATCACCTTGCAAAACCGAAACGTCATGGCCATTGAATAACAACCCCCCGGTTCCCTCTTCTTTCAACCTTTATTAACTATGATTCTACTTTCTTTTTGTGAGTTTCACTACTTTAGATACTTCAGGAGTCATACAGCATTTGTCTTTTGGTGAGTAGCTTTTTCACTTATTATAATGTTCTTCAAGTTTCATACATATCGCAATATATGACAGCATTTCCTTCTTTTTTAAGGCTGAATAATATTGCATTGCATGTGTGTGCTACATTTTCTTTATCCATTCATCTGTTGATAAACATTGGGTTTCTTCTATCCACCAGAGCCACAGACAGATCTAGAAATGATGTTGTACAATAAATGAGGGAAAAAGTTTAGCACACAGCTAAAAATTGAGAACACAGGAGATTGCAGGGGCATGGCTTCCTTTTAACCCTCTTTAGAAGTACTAAACTTGCATTGCTTCAGAGAGTAGAATCAGATAAATCAGCAAAAAACTGCAGAAAGATACATTTGCACTCAATATTAAATATTGGATTTCTTCTATCTTCTACCTTTTTTCTTCTAGAGCCTCCAGAAAGGAAGACAGCCCTCTTGACACCTTGATTTTAGCCCAGTGAGAGCAGCACAGGACTTCCCACTTCACAGAACTGTAAGACAATAATTTGGTATTGTTTTAAGCTGATAAATTTGTGTTGCTTTGCTATAGCAATAGAAAATAAATATACTACTTCATAATGTTATTTTAGGAATTCAAGGAGATAGTGTCAGTGAATAATGCTGCAATAAACATGGGGGTGCAAAGATCTTTTTTGAGATTCCACTTTCAATTATTTTGGAGATATATTCAGAAGTAGAATTGCTGGGCAAGATGGTAACTTTATTTTTAGTATTTTTAGAAATTTCCACACTATTTATTACAACAACAACACTGTTTTAACTTCCCACCAAGAGCTAATGCATTTCTGAAGACTTGTGACTTGTGCCTTGTGACTAGGAACAAACACAGGACTACTTCCAGGATGTACCCCAGGCCTGCCTTTGTCACCACCTCTAGCACAGGAAAATGTACCTTGCCATCCCATCATGGCAGACATTGGATCATGCTCTTGGAAGAGCAGAGAAATGGGAGCTGAGTTACGCTTTATTTCATCAGGGAAATTTTATCATCTGGAGGTCCCAGCAGATACAGCAATGTCACTCAGCCAATGAGAGAGAGTCCCTGCTGGGTGCTCTCCCTTACACGGCATGTGCAAAAGTCACATTTTCTGTGGTTCGTGTTATAATCAAGGATATCAACTGTCTCCCAGTGTGACCAGCTGGCACCCCCCACTCTATCATAATCTGACAAACACACTAACAAACTGAGACTGAGGCTTACAACACTGAAATAAGATTAGCTACAATTTTAGGTCTGTGAGAGTTTATGAATTTTGTCATTTAACTAGAATTTCATTACATGGTACACTGATATGAGGAAATCCATGTCCAAGAAGAATATTTTTAGAATATTGGGAAATCTATGTCCAAGAAGGATATTTTTAGAATTTCTCCCAGCTACTTCCAGATGGTTTAAATCTACTTGACTTATGCAGAATTTTGGTCCTTGTGTTCTTTGCGCCCTGGTGCTATGCCGGTGACTGTTTTATACTGCATGGCAGAGGGAGTTAAAGTTGCAGATGAAAAGATAGTTGTTTATCTTAAAATGGAAAAGTTATCCTGGGTTATCTGGGTGGTCTTGATGTAATCACAAGAACCTTTAGCATTGAAAAGTGAAAGAAGAAGAGTGAGTTAGAAAAATGCAATGGCAGAACAAACAGGAGAGATCTGAAGTGTCAAGAGGACTAGATCACTATTTCTGGCCTTGAAGATAGCCAGAGGTACACAAGCTCCTGTTTGCAGTCTGTCTCCAGAAATTGGGCATGACTCTCAGCTGACAGCCAGCAAGGACATGGGACCTCGGTTATGTAACAGCAAGGAACTGAATTCTACCAACAACATAAGTAAGCAAGGAAACAGATTCACCCCTAGAGCCTCCAGAAAGGAAAACAGCCCTCTTGACACCTTGATTTTAGCCTAGTGAGAGCAGCACAGGACTTCCACTTCACAGAGCTGTAAGACAGTAATTTGGTATCGTTTTAAGCTGATAAATTTGTGTTGCTTTGTTACAGCCACAATAGAAAACAAATATACTACTTCATAACGTTATTTTAGGAATTCAATGGGATAGTGTCAGCAAAACACAGAGTCTGATCGATAGTAAGTGCTCAAGCATTTTTGTTATTATCTCTGACAAAACAACATAGCCCAGTGCCTTAGAGAATCCAAGCATAAAGCACAAGAGCCATGAGTTGTGTGTCTGCACACTGCCCCTTACAGGTGGGAACACTTCTGGAGTGTGGGACCCATTTCTGGTATCAGGCTGTTGATAGGATTTTGGCCCTGCTAAGATGAGGCTTGAGGATACCACCAGAGTCACAGACAAATCTAGAAATCATGTTCCACAATAAATGAAAGAAGAAGTTTAGCACACAGGTGAAAATTGAGAACACAGGAGAGTGCAGGGACATGACTTCCTTTTAACCCTCTTTAGAAGTACGAAACTTGTATTGCTTCAGTGAGTAGAATCGGATAAATCAGCAAAAAACTGCAGAAAGACACATTTGCACTCAATATAAAAGATATCATCCTGGTATTTTGATCATTTCACCAACGGCATGGACTGTCTCATGGGTCGGTGAGCATCAGTGCCTAAGAGACTTCAGACAATCAGGATGGAAGAACACAAGGAGGGGACTCTGTTCAGAGAGACTATGGTTGAGTCCCATGGCCCCTGATTCTGTTAGATTTTGTTCTGTACTCCACAGGTGTGCAGGGCAAAAGCTGCACACAATTCACAGGAACAAAGGATTCTTCAAGTGCAGGCTCACAAATGTCACCAACACCAATATAAAAAGTTTGAGAGTATCAATTACACTTTGGACTTGATTAAATTGACCATTGTTTAGGTTATGTTACCTTTTACAGGAAAAAAAATATTCTCAGAGGTGCATTCGTGTGTGGAAGTGAGGCTGTTGGACAGGAAAGTATGGGAAGACAGGTGAGCATCAGTGAAGGGTGTTGCCTTTAAGGTCAATTGATACAAGCAAGAGAAACCTTTGTTGAGGTGGAAATGGAGTATACTTTTTCTTCTCAACAAAATATTTTAGCTTTGAGCCAAAGCCCTCAAAACTGTATATCTTATATTTTAATGGATTTATTATTATACTCATTGTACTTCTTAAAGTCCAGCAGACTTCATATTTGCGTAATTATAACTAATATATTCAATCCTCTTTCTAAGTACATTGTTTCTTTGAATATGCAAACTATAATACCGCATTTGGCCAGGTTTTGTCCTTCTCAATTGGATAGCTTTATTTCTTAGGATTTAAAATGTCTTGATGTTGATGCTTTATTGATGTTACCAGAAAGTGTCAACAGAATGTTTTCATAGAAGTGTGTTGCCTTTGCTACTGAGCTGACAGTGAGCATGAAATTGATTTTAAGAAGCATCCCAAGTTTAGAAAAGCTAAATATAAAATAGCTTATTCCTCGATAGTGAAGAAAAGATTTTATTAATATAAAAATGTGAACTAATAAACATAGGATGCTTTACTCAGAAGGAATGAAATACTTCAATAATAATCATTTGTAATCCTCAATAGCACGACCAATAGAGGCAAGGATCAATATAGGATGTTAAAACCATTAGTGATGTCTGATGAACCTGGCAACGTTCCCAGCCCAAAGTTACACATAATTGCCAAGGGGAAGCAACCTTCAAGAGTGGATCTCTCTGGTGGCCACCACCTCAGTGATCCAATTCAGCTTTAAGAAGAGTAGGTCCAATAGCAAAGTCATCAAATCAACCTGTGTCCATCAACAGTTAATTGGAGAAAGAAAATGTGGTATATGTACACCATGGAATATTATGCAGCCATAAAGACTGAAAGCATGTTCTTTGCAACAGTATGAGTAGAATTGGAGACAATTATTCTAAGTGAAAAAACTCAGAAACAGAAAGTCAAATACCACATGTTCTCACTTATAAATGGGACTGAGCAGTGGGTACATGTGAAATAAAGATGAAAATAATAGATGGGAGGAAGTGAGGATTGAAAATTACCTATTGGACAGTGTTCACTATTTGGGTGATGGATACACTAGAAACCCAAACCTCATCATTATGCAAATATCCATGTAACAAGCCTGTATATGTACCCCCTGAATCTAAAGTTTAAAAATAAATATGAAGAATAGGTCAACAAGAAGACACATATTTTGTGATAATTCAATATGGAGTACCCAACATTATTTATGCATATTCTTACCAATATCAGATTGTAAGAAATAAAGAAATAGTGGAACAATTAAAGTATACTACAAAGAAATAGAAAAATTTAGAATGGGAGATGTCCTGTAACACGGAGAACTTAGTCTCTTCATCGTCACCATCATTAAAAGAGAAAGGAGATGTTTCTATTTTTTAAGCGTTATTTTTTTTTTTAATGACACATAATTGTACAATTTATGGGGTACAATATGTTGTTTCAATACATCGTATAATGTCCAAATCAGTATAATTAGCACAGTCATTACCTTAAACATTTATCATTTCTTTGTAGTAAGAACATTTAAAGTCTTGACTTTCTAGAACATTTAAAGTCTTGACTTTTGTATATTTTGAAATATACAATATCGTATTGCTAACTATGGTCACCCTACTGCAACAGGACATCAAAACTTATTCTTTCTACTTAATTGTAACATTGCATCATTTGACTTATCTCCTGTATTCCCCTCTCCCCACTACTCGTCCTAGCCTCTGGTAACCAGTTCTATTCTTAGCCTCTTTAAAGTAAATTTTTTATATTTCACACATAAATGAGATCATGAGGTATGTATCTTTCTGTGTCTGGTTTATATCACTTAACACAATGTCTTCCAGGTTCATTCATGTTGTCATGACAAAATTTCATTTTTTATGTCTGAATCGTATTCTTTTTTGTATATACACACCACATTTTCTTTTTTGTGTGTATTATTAACATTTTATCTGTCGATGGTCACTTAGGTTGATTCCATATCTTGGCTATTGTAAATAGTGCTGCAATAACCACAGAAGTGAAGATATCTCTCCCACATACTAATTTCATTTTCTTTGGCTATATACCTCATAGTGAGATTACTGAGCCAAATACAATATGTAAGCCTTGATTGAGTTCTGATTCTTAAAAATTATCTGTAAGAGCTATTTTGGAATAATTAGGTAAATTATAATATAGACTGAGTATCAGATTCCCTTAGAAAATCATTAATTTTCTTAGGTGTGAAGATAGTAAGATTACATAGAAAATGTCCTTATTAGGGGGGAATGCATGCTAATGTAAGAAGACAAATGTCATACTACCATAATTCATTTTCAAGTAATTTGGCAAAGATCATAATAGCAATGATGTACATCTATAGATTAATGAAGCAAATATTACAAAATGCTAAAAAATGTTTGAATCAGGAGTGAGTATATATGAAGGGGGACTCAAGAAAACCAGAATTTATAATTGTGTACTTATTCTTATATGTTTAATTCACTTTAAAAGTACTCTCCATTTAATGCAATACACCTATCAGGATGCTTTTTCCACTGCTCAAAACAGTTTCTGAACTCATCAGAAGCCGTTCAGTGCTTCTGCTGTTTTTTGTTTCATCTCTTCCATATTAGCAAAACATTTCTCTTTGAGGACTTTTTTCATTGTATAGGCAAGCCACTTGGGGTGAGATTGAGTGAATAGGGAAGGTGGAGCATATAGGTCACGCTGTTTTTGGTCAAAAACTGCTGAACACGCAGCACAATGTGGGCAGATGTGTTCATAAATCACCCCTCAGGAAATGGGCAAACTCATGGAAAGAATCTCAAAAAAAATTCACTGAAGCTAAAGGTAGCCTCTCACAACACCACCAGCTGGGTCACTGATATTGATGGGTTCCCAGGACACTTACCTAGTGGGGAAAGCCTGTTACTACAAGGGACTCACTCTCCAAAAGATAATTCCATTTTTTGGGATCCCCTTTTGGATGTGTTTATTGTGCTAGACTTTCATATTTTCAACTGAAACATTATTCATAATACAAATGGGAAAAACATAAATATTCAGATAACGACTTAATTTGTCGATTCAAAAACACTTTAGGAATCATTAGGCAACTTTGTAATGTCCAAGAAGATCCTGCCCAAAAGTGAAGTGCCTTGATAGAGGAACCTACCTAAGCAATGTAATGTCGTTGGACCAAATATGCAGACACCTTCTCTTTTGGCAGCATCACTGGAGAAATAAGCAAATGTGTCATAAGGCCCATTCGGACATGACAGCTCCTCCTGTAACGCAGCTTGGCTCAGTAGATCCCCATCTGATGTCACTTCCTTGGTAAGAGGAACCTATGGGTTGCTGGTCCTGCTCTGGGGACATAAATGTGAACATGAGGAAGAGTATTGTAGAAAAGCTTCATTTGAAAATAAGCTGAGCTGCAGCTATTCATGTTACAGCCACCTCTTAGGACAGAGCTCAAGACTCCTGGTCCAGAAAAGAGCTGAGGTCCTGTGCAGTCAGCCTTGAATCAGGAGAATCAATGATTACTACACCCATACTTGGCCAAATAAATCAGGAGAAGCCAACACAGACCTGCAGGACGATCACCAGTTAAATCTGTGTGTTTGACCCTGCACCCAATACATTAATTTTTAATAAAAGTATCTGATATTAAAAAGGCATTTGCTTCCTTTCAACCAGACATATGTGTTAGATGTGAAATTGGCAGGGCTATGAATTACTGACGCTGGCCCATGGAAATCATTTTGCAAAAGAAAAACCAACTAAATTGTTTTAGAAGAGGAACAGAGAACTGGAAGTATAAGTTTTTTTAGGCAGTTAGTGGTGGTGGGAAAGGACATTGTAGGTAAGAGGGAACAGGATTTTCATGAAAGTAGGTTTGTTTTTTCAGGGGTATGGAGTGTACGGGGAGGGAAGATGTGGAGAAACGAGTCTGGCTTGGGCCAGCTCTTACAGGGCCTTGTATGCAAACCATTACAATAGTTCTTATACCTGACTCTAAATTTTTTTTTTTTGAGTTGAAGTCTCATTCTGCCACCCAGGCTTGAATGCAGTGGCATGCTCATGGCCACTGCAGCCTCGACCTGCAGGGCTCAGGTGATCCTTCCACCTCAGCCTTCCAAGTAACTGGAACTACAGGCAAGCGCCACCACACCCAGCTATGACTCTAAATTATTAATGAGAATTTCTAGAACTTGGCGTTTTATTGTTTACAGTAATCTAAAAAAACTAACAAATGTATTTGGGAACTCTTAGATGAATCTCTGTATTTGTTGCTGTAGGTTATTTTCTCTAGCAAATAAGTCCTAGAATCTATAATAGTTTAAATGCAATGAAAGCATATTTCTTGCTCACCTAACAGTATTGGTGGATGGACAAAGTTCGGAAGGCAAGTTTTCCTCACACGGTCATTCGGGAAAGCGGACTGTTAAAAGCTCTGTTGTCTTCAGCAAGTTTATTCCAAGGTTTCCCCAAGTGCCTCTCTTTTCCAAAAACATACACAGCCCTATGGATACCATGTGGGAGGTTTTTTTGGTGGATTTGGAAAGAGTGCACGTCATTTGTCATACCCCATTGGCTAGAATTCAAACCCATGACTACAAATGGCCTCACTGTGAGGAAGGATGGAAAATATTGGCTGGCTATGTGCTAATGGACAGAAGAACTTGGATTTAATAGCTACTACATAGTTTACAATTGAATACAAACCTTTAACTTTATTGCTCATGATTACTCTTGTTTATGAGTTTGTGTAATGTACCTCCACTGCAAGTGTTTCTCAAAATGAAATTTATGAATTCTTATGTTTGAAAATTTATGAAGCACTTTGAGCTTAAAATGTCTTGGGGGAGTCCTGGGATAGTTTAAGGAGAGGAGTGACTGTCAAATGTACATTTAATAGAAGAGGCTGGTTGTACATTAGAGAAGGATAAAATTGGAGGGAGGAAGAAAAGTCGTAAAAGTCATCCAGGTGAGAGAAGATGAACCCCCACCTCTGGGATAGAAAGTGATGGCAGGAAGAGGATGGATTTGAGACACATATTGGAAACTAGTGTGGAAGGCACTGTGGTTGACTGGATGAGGGGTGAGGGAGAGTGGAGGTGAAGAATAATTCACAGATGTATTACTTGAGCTGCTAAGTAAACAGCAGGAAGGGATACCTGAAGTATAAGACTTAAGGCAGGGAAAGGAGATGACGGGAGATGCGCCATGAGTTCTTTGTAAACATCGTTTGCTTTTTCAAGTAGAATACTGCAGATTGCAAAGTATGCTGATTTGTGTTAATGCATATTCAATATTTTCTTTTTCATTTCTTTCTCCTACTCTGATGAAGGTTGATTTCAGCATTACTAACAATGTCTCAGATTTCTCTAATCTCAGTTTTCCAATAAAATATATTTCTATCCCATTTGACATTTATTTTTTGCATGAAACATCTTTTTGGCCATTATAATCAGTAACATCACTGAATGTTTGGTAAGTCCAAGTTTTCTATCTTGGAACATTAAACAACTTTTGGAATTGCCTGTAACTTTCCAATATTATCCTAATAAAAGATCGATTAACTCAATTTTATCTGCTTAATATGGCCATACCCTTCTCATACCACTGTTCTGTCATGCCATACACACATTTTATCCTTGCTGCCATTTATCTCATGTGCACTTCCTTCTGTTCCTCATACCGTGGATTCAATTTGTGTGTTCTGAATATATACATCCATCTCATTGTATCACTCTACAGATATGTTTGTCTATGAAGCCAGGCCTGGCAGTGCTTGCAAGATCTCACTCCAACGTTTGACCAACTAAGCCTGGGAAAATCTACCAACTTTCTCCTCATTGTTGTTCTTTCATTGTTGTTGTTGTCTCTTCTTTATCTTTTCTTTCAAAAACAATCACAAGAAAATAATTCAAATTCATTTAGATGATGGTGAGACTGCTGATAACCATCAATAATACCCCTTCCAATTGGATTGTGCAAAATCCAAAGCCTTGTTTTAAAGGAATGCAGTTCTAAGGCAGGACTTCAAGACACTGGAGGATAGACTCATAAGGGTGGAGGGTGATTGAGCAAGTGAAGACACATGGAGAACCCTGAATTCTTCCCACTTCACACTGGGTTATGGTCTTGGGCATGCTTCCTACATGTTTGAGTCCCAGTGTACTCGTCTATATATGGTAGATAGCAATTTTTCATCTCTCACAGGTTGACATAAGAGCAAATGAAAACAAATGTCTAAGTGAAAGTAGTTGAATCTTAGTCAGAATATTTTAAGCAGAATCACTTATCTGACCTTGCCCACTCCTGGCACCAGCCTCAGGATTGAAAGGGATTGATAAAAATGGAAATCATTTGAAGTCTGTTTTCCAGAAAAAATAACTTTCTTCTTGAGTTGGAAGATGTGCATGGATTTTTCAGCTTGTTCATCTGTTTGGCTTTAAATGCAAACATGAATTGCACTGCCCTGAAGTTGGCCAATGACTTTATACCCAATATAACATAAATTATAAAGGTTTTGTGTAATTTAACATCTTGACACTTTCATTATTCAACATTTGTTGTCACATGTTATAATTTGCAAAGTATGCTTAAAAAAGCACCTATCGCCTAATTTGAATTTCAAAACAGTCTTATACGATTGAAAGTTTACTCCGTCAGATGATTTTTTTTTAAAAAGCTGAGTTTTTGACATTTGGCTAATCGTTCATTTAACAAACCCCTAAATAACTTTCTTATTGTATTACAGAAGCAATAGCTGTCAGGTGTTTTTTAAGAGTATTATTTTGAAGGGACAAAAAATATCTTCCTAGCACCTCTGTGATCATACCTTACTCGACTGCTTCCCTCTATCATTTTGTCACACCTGTGGGTAATCTCTGGTGTGATTCTTTGTACAGAACTGTGCATGATTAAACAGTTTGGAAGGACTTCAATGACAATTTGAAGGTGTTGTTTAAAAAGCACGGCATTACCTCTTTTTTGTCCTCTGAATTTGCTAGATATACACAAAGTTCATCTTCATTTAATACTTACAAACAATTCTGTTAGTGCTTTGCATTTAAATATAATTTGAAATTTATTTTTATAACTTTAATTATGCACACAGATTTTTGTTATATACACTAACAGCAATATTTGTTGCAAAGGAACTTTGTGAAAAAAGCTCGTCTTTTTTACTTGCAAATAAATCAGAGGAATTTGTATCTATGTCAATGAGGGGGATTGTGAACATTAAAGAGATATGACTGAAAATTGCATTAGATGGAAAAAAGAGTACAGCTACAGAAAAACATGAAAAGACATTTACAAGCTTTTAGAAACAGCTGTATTTTGATCATTTATTCACATCTTAGCAGAGGCAATTATATTGAAAAATGAAAATGTGATTTTTCATTTTGAAATATAATTACAGTTCATGGAGAAATCTGGAAGAATGTTTATTTTGAGGCTCATCCCTATAGGTATTAAATGATAATAGTGGTTATTAGATATGAAAGCGAAATGAAGACTCAACGACTCTGCAATAGCACTGAATCAGGTGGTATTCACTTTGGGTGATGGACAATTGTTTCTTATGCAAGAGACAAAAATATTCAGTAACAATCACTGAAAAGAAGGGACTGTGCAGTAGGAACTGAAAAATCAACAATGTCAATAGCAATGCTTAAGATTAACTTACAACATTTACTTTTCGAAATGACATCAGCATATTATTTTCAGTCAATTTGCTTATTTGTGCTACCCTTATATTGGAAAGTAATTGGATCACATTTAGTCAAAGTCAAAGATGTCACAAGTTTTGGCAGTTTTACATTCCTCTTTCCATAAAAACAGCATGCTATTTGAGCTCAATTTATATCAATGATTTTCACACTAAAAAAAAGAAAAAAAGATTTCTAAGAATATTCCCAGGGATGCCTGTCCCATACATATTATCTGCTGTATTTAACTAATTATAGCATAGTTTCACAGAACATGTAAACTAAAACTGAACCAAAGAGATAATCTGGTGCAATTCTATTGTTTTAGAGAAAAAGAGGGAGAAGGAGAAAGGTGGGGAGGAGGGAAGTAGGAGGAGAGTACAGAAGAGGAAGAAGAGAAAGAGCAAGGGTGAGGAGGGGAAGGGGATAAGGGAGGAGAGGGGGAAAAATGGTAAAAGGAGAAGCTCAAAGACACAAATCAAGTGATTTTGCCCAAAGCAAACAGAAAGAGAATGGCAACATCCAGACTAGAATACAGGGTCCCTGACTCTTTATTCTTGTCTTTCCCATTGCCAGGCAGAATGTCACTGTAGTGAAGATTCTCATTTCTAAACTAGTTTCACAGTTCATTATTTATTAGGTGTGTGAACTTGTGTAAACTCCTAAACTCCTAAATCTATCTAAGCCTCAATTTCCCCATTTGTAAAATGAGAGTGTTAAAGAATTAAAGACTGTGTGTAGAGCATTTAGCAGAGTACATTTGTTTGTGTGTTTGTGTGGGTGCAAATGTGTCCTAGTTGTATGTTTTGTAGCTAATTTAGTCTTACTGTTTTATCTGATATACTGGCTTTTTAACTTCACAGTTCACGTTACAGTCTGATGTGAGGGTTCATGCCTTTGTTTTTCCAGCTTCATCTTTGATCAGAGGTGATGCCTGGTGGGCTTCCAAGTGAGAATCCTCAGAGCCGCTGTTGAAAATTTAAACTTAAAAGGAGGTTAATTCCCAAATAAAGCATCTCTGGAAGAGTTGACCTGAGTGTGTACAATCTGTTAAATTCTGGGAAAAAAGGGAAATCAGAGTGGTTGTTTTGGACATGAACTTGCTTTTGAATAGCAGACGCAGTTAGCAACACTTGTAAAATGTGTCATCAGTGCCATTCCAGCGGGTTGCCAAGCTGACCCCACTTTCATCTTGAGATTAAGTTCATTATTTCCGATATTTGTCACACAGGGAGGTCTGTCTTAGCTGATTACATGAAATAACTTTCCAATAAACCTACTCAAAAAAGGAACGGTCTGCCTCAGGGAAGCAAATCTCTCTGCTGGAGTCCAAGCATGGAGACTGAGCAATCCACACGGGAGAACAGGAGCAGCAGGAATTGGAGTGTGGAATGGGTGGGCTGATAAACAGACCTTGAAGATCTTTCCAGAACTGAGATATAGGTCTGGAATTTTTGAATTAAAACTACTACAGTTAGGGAAGCCTTTCTTCTACATTTCTTACACCGGTACTGAATTGTGTCACTTTGTTACAATGAGCAAATAGAAGCATAATTCTTTCTTTGAAAAAACAGGGGGTTCTTTTGTTGTTTCATTTTGCTCTTTTAAGAGAAGTTTTAGACTCACGGCATAGTTGGGAAGAAGGTACAGAGATTTCCCACATGTGCTCTGTCTCCTCCACACCTTGCCAAGCATAGCCTCTCCCATTATCAATATTCCCCGCCAGAGGTGAATATTTTGAAAATTGATGAACCTACATTCGCAAGTTATAGTCATTGAAAGTCTATAGTTTTACATTAGGGTTAATTCTTGATACTGTACATTCTATTGGACAAATGTATTGCAACTTGTATTCATCATTATAGTATCATACAATGTTTTTTTTCCCGCCTGAAACTTCCTCTGTGCCTCACATATTCATGCTTCTTTCTCTCATTCTCCAACACCTGACAACCACTGATCTTTTTACTGTCTCTGTAGCTTTGCTTTTTCTAGAATGGCATGTTAGTTGAAATCATATAGTTTGTAGCCTTTTTAGATCGGCTTCATTCACTTAGTAATATTTAAGATTCCTCCATTTTAATGGTTTAATAACTTAACACTGAATAATATTTCATTGCCTGAATGTATGAACTTATTATCCATTTACCCACTAAAGAAAATCTCAGTTTCTTCCCAATTTAAGCAATGATAAATAAGCCTACTTTTAATGTCTATGGGCAGGTTTGTGTGTGGACATATGTTTTCAATTCCTTTGGGTAAATATTAAGATATATGATTGCTGGATCATTTTGGTAAGGGTTTGTTTAGTTTTGAAAAAACCATCATATGTCCTCAAAAGTGACTTTACTATTTTGCATTCCCACCAGCAATGAATGAGTGCTTCTGTTTCTCCATGTCCTTGCCAACATTTAGTGCTGTCAGTGTTATACATTTTGACTATTTAATAGGTTTTAGTGTTATCACTGTTTCAGTTTGCATTCCCCTGATGACATATGATGAAGAGCATCTCTTCATAAGCTTATTTGCCATCTGTATATCTTCTTTGGTAAAGCATCCATTAAGGTCTTTGGCTCATTTTTTAATTGACTTGTTTGTTTTCTTATTGTTAAATTTAAAGTGTTCTTTGTATATATTGGATAACAACCCTTTATCAGACATGGCTTTTGAAAATATTTTCTCCCAGATTGTGGCTTGTCTTCTCATTCTCTTGATATTATCTTTTACAAAGTAGACATTTTTAATTTTAATTACATCCAACTTATCAATTATTTCTTTCATAAGTAGTGTCTTTGGTGTTGTATCTAAAAAGTCATTGTTATACTCAAGATATCTAGGTTTTCTCCTATGTTATATTGTAGACATTTTATAGTTTTGTGTTTTACATTCAGGTATATGATCTATTTTGAGTTAATTTTTGTGACTAGATCTTTGCTCCATTGCCAAAAATCAATTGATTATACTTATGTGGGTCTGTTTCTGGGTTCTCTATTTTTCTCTGTTGACCAATTTGTCTATTCTTTTGCCATATCATGCTTTATAGTAAGTCTTGAGATTAGGATAGAGTCAATTTCCCTATCTGGGTTCTTCTTTTTTAATATTATGTTGGCTATTCTGAGTCTGTTGTCTCCTTATATAAACTGTAGAACCAATTTGTCAATATCCACAAAAAACTTGTTGGGATCTATAGATCAAGATGGAAAGAACTAACATCTTGGCATTAGTGAGTCTTCCTATTCATTAACATAGAATATCTCTTCATTTATTTAGTTCTTTGATTTTTTTAAAATCCGAGTTTAGTAGTTTTCCTTATACAGCCTTTATATATTTTATAGCCCTTATATATTTTACAGCCCTTATATATTTTATATCTAAACATATCATTTTGGGAGTGTTAATATAAATGATATTGTATTTTTAATTTCAAATTGGACTTATTAACCACTAACAAATTGGGAACTGATTGACTTTTATATATTAATCTGTATCCTGCAAGCTAGCTATAATTGCTTATTGATTCTAGGATCATTTTGTCAATTGTTTTAGATTTTCTACACAGATGATCATATGATCTGTGAGTATAGTCAGTTTTATTTCTTCTTCTCCAATCTGGAGAGGAATATTTTTGCTTTGCTCCTGATCTAGGCGGGAAAGCTTCAAATGTCTCATCACTAAGTATAATTGTAGTAGTTTTTTATAGATATCCTTTATCAAGTTAAGGAAGTTTCCCTCTATTTCTAGTTTACTGAGAGTTTTTAATCAAACTTCAGTACAGATGAGAAAGCATACTCTGAAGAACAAAGGCAGAGTCTAGCTTAAATAAGGGAAGTTCTCAACCATGTTCTCAATCTTATCCACTTATGCAAATAAAGTAATTAAACTTACTCAAATCTAATTGGTTGAAATTGTTGAACCCTGATTGGGGACATTCAAACCCCAAACCAGTCTGTCAGATATTTATCTCAAACAGCTAATTGAGATGGTCTGGTTGCAGTTTATTTTGACATAAACTATAAGTACTGCTTTGGCTTGATTGTCGAAAGGGTTGTCCGGTGACACTTTTGCAACATTTTTCTGAGAACACATAATCTGTAATTGCTGCTTCACCTAGCCATAGTTTTGCTTTAACTTTGAGTATCTCAGTTAGCCATGAAGAGTTCATTTTGTCTGTCAGCCAGGACACACTTTAACAGTAGAATAGGCATAGGATAGACATCTCTATTCCAAAACAAAGAAAGAGGGGGAAAACAAGAGGCGCACCAGTTCCTAAGTAAGTCTAAAACTCAGGGGAAACAACATTAAATTAAATCTTACTTTAAATCTTCGTTATGTTCTTGATTTAAAAAAATATTTTCACCATTGAGTGTGAGCTGTGGGTTTTTCATAAATGTTGAAAACTTCTATTGCCAGTTTTATGAGAGTTTTTTTAAAAAATATGAGTGTTAGATGTTTCTCAAGTGCATTTCCTGTGTTAATTGAGATAGCCATGCAGTTTGCTCCTTTAATCTGCTGAAATTATACATTACATTGATTTGTATTCTTACCTTTGCATTCCTAGATAAGTCTCATTTGGTTTTGGTTTTAATAACATGGTGTAATGTTTTAATGTGCTGTTAGATTTTGTTTAATAGTAACTTGTTGAGGATTTTGACATCAATATTCATAAGGGATATTAATCTGTAGTTTTCCTCTTTTTTAAAATCTGGCTTTGATATCAGGATAATATTGGTCCATAAAATGAGCTAGAAAGGTTTCCCTCTTCTTCTATTTTCTGGAAGAGTTTGAGAAAGGTTGGTATCAATTCTTTAAATATTTGGTGGAATTTATCAGCGAAGGCAACTGTTTCTGTACTTAAATTTATTGGGATAATTTTGTCCTTTGTCTTAAAAAGTTGTTTGGAAATATTCCCATAATATTCTTGATAGTTCATATTTTTCTGAGTTAAACTTTGATGGCTAGCCAGTCCTTTGATGGCTAGCCAATACTTTTGAACCACCAAAAACATCAAGTCTTACATGTTTTTTTCTTTCTTTCTTTTCTTTCTTTCTTTCTTTCTTTCTTTCTTTCTTTCTTTCTTTCTTTCTTTCTTTCTTTCTTTCTTTCTGTGTTTCACCTCTGCTCCTGTGGAAGGGTAGGGAACAAGATTCAGATTCTTTTATTCACAATTGTAATTTATTTATTCCCTCTAGATAGCAGTCCTCTATTATCTGTGTGTTTGGTCTAATTGAATTTAAAGCTATAATGCTTTGGACATGTTGTAGTTAAAAATATTAGGCATCACCATGGAGATGCATGATATAGAACTAAATCAAAGAACAATGTATAAGTCCTCTGATATTGTTGGCTCTTTTCAGTTTTAATGATGAAAATTGTACAAACATAATTTATTTTATTTTGATTTGATTTCTTGAACTTCTCAGATATTGTGCTTTTTTACAAATAGAAGGTTTGTGGCAACCCCATATCGAGCAAGTGTAGAAACATTATTTTTTTCAACAGCATATACTTACTTAGTGTCTCTGTGTTATATTGTGGCAATTATGAAAATATGTACAACTTTATTATTATTATTATATCTGTTCTGATGATCTGTGATCACTGATTTTTGATGTTACTGTTGTGATTGTTTTGGGGCACCACAAACCACCCCAAGTAACTTACTTGGGGTGGTTTGTGGTGCCCCAAAACAATAAATGCTGTGCATTTTCTGACTATTTTACCAATTGGCCTTTTCTGTACCTTTTCCCCTTTCCTCAGGCATCTTTATTCTCAGAGATACAATATTAAAATTAAGTCAATTAATATCCCCATAATGATCTCTAAGCATTCAAGTGAAGGAAAGAGTTGCACGTCTTACTTTCAATCAAAAACTAGAGGTGATTAAGTGTATTGAAGAAAGCGTGTTAAAAGCTGAGATAAGCCAAAAGCTAGGCTTCTTGTCTCAAACAATTAACCAAGTTGTAAATGCAAATAAAAAGTTCTTAAAAGAAAAAGAAAAGTGCTCTCCATTGATCATTAATGGGAAGAGAGCAAAATAACTTTACTGTTGATATGGAGAAAGTGGTGATATAGTGGTCTGGATAGAAAATCAAACCAGACAGCCACAACATTTCCTTAAGCCAAATATTACTCTAGAGCAAGGCTGTAACTCTCCTTAATTCTGTGAAAGCTGAGAAAGGTGAGAAGCTGCAGAAGAAAAATATGAAGCTAGTAGATATTGGTTGATGAATTTTTTTTTTTTTTTTTTAGTTGGAGTCTCACTCGGTCACCCAGACTGGAGTGCAGTGGCCGCTCCTGGCCACCACAGTCTCGACCTGCTGGGCTGCAGCAATCCTTCTGCCTCAGCC
>NW_007064575.1:0-1907 GCF_000164805.1 Carlito syrichta | reverse complement strand
ATCCACTCACCTCAGCCTCCCAAAGGCACGGGATTACAGGCTGAGCCACCGAGCCCGGCTTGGTTCATGAATTTTAAGAATAAAAAAGTTATCTTTAAACATAAAAGGGCAAGGTGAATGAGCAAATGCTGATGTAGTAGCTGCAGCAAGTTATTCAGAAGATCTAGCTAATATGATTGATGAAGGTGGCTACACTAAAGAACATATTTTCAATAAAGATGAAACAGCCTGTTATTGAGAGAAGATGCCGTCTAGGACTTTTATAGCGAGAAAGAAGTCAATGCCTAGACTCAAAGCTTCAAAAAAAACAGGTTGATTCTCATGGTACGGGCTAATGCAGCTGGTGACATTATGTTAAAACCAATGCCCATTCCATTTCAAAAGTCCTAGGGTGCTTAGGAATTATGCTAAATCTATTCTGCTTGTAAATGGAATAGCAAGACCTGGATGACAGCACATCTGTTTATGGAATGGTTTACTAAATATTTTAAGTCCACTGTGGAGACATACTGCTCAGAAAAGAAAGATTTCTTTCAAAATAGTACTGTTTGTTGTCAATGCACCCAGTCATCCAAAAGGTAGGTGTTTCCATGCCTACTAACCCAAAATCTAGCAGCCCATAGATCAAAAAGTGATTTTGACTTTCAAGTTTTATTATTTAAGAAGTATGTTTTGTAAGACTATATCAGCCATACAGAGTGATTCTTTTGATCTATCTGGGCAAAGTAAATTAAAAATAAAGAATTCACTGTTTAAGAAGTCATTCAGAACATTTGTGATTCATGGGAGATAAAAATATTAACATTAATAGGAGTCTGGAAAAAGTTGATTCTAACCCTCATGGATGACTTGGAGGAATTCAAGACTTCAGTGGAGAAAATAACTGCGAGTGTGTAGACATAGCGAGAGAACTAGAATTAAAAGTGGAACCTGAAGATGTGATTGAATTGCTGCAATTTCATGATAAAACTTTATAGTGAAAGCAGGGATTCCAAGACACCTAGAATAAGCTTGGTTCACATTTTGCCCCAGCATAGTCATTTTTGCTTGGACTGACACACTTTGAATCTAGCACAAGTTAGACATACATAGATACGTTTCCAATAGGCAGGTTTTAGGAAGGGTTCAGACATTTTACTGCAGGCCAAGTTGGCAGCCTACCCCACCCTCTCGGCAAATCTCCATCAGGTGCAAGACAAGGACAGTCTGACCTTTCAATTTATGGTTCAGCATAGTAACCTCTAAGAAACTTTTAAGTTCCTTGTCAAAGAAGGAAGGTCAAAGATCACCTCTTAGCCGCCAGCTGAAGCTATAGAAATGGTAATAAGGCAACCTTTTCGCTAAGAAGATTGTAAATTGGAGAAACACCTGACAGGTCTCTTGCAGGAAAATCCCCTCCCCCTGTCTCCTCCCATTTAGCTCACCACCATGCCAGCAATCATGTGACTAACCCACTCATTTGTCTGCTGTCCATCACCTGACGTCAGTACCTTCCCTTTGATAAGGGAAGGTTCAAAAGGGCTCAATCATGAGCATCCAGGGGCTGTTGCCTTGCTCTTAAGCTTTAGCCCCTATTTTGAGGATGTGAATCTCTTCTTTTTAATTTAGTTTTTAAATAAACTATATTTCCTCATCTAACTGCTGTGCGATTCCTTGCATCTTTCATGTGGCATCAGATTGCACACCCCCGATGGGCCTGACCTAACATTCTGGAGGCCCCACTGGGAGTGTGGTCTAACAGTCAGGAGTTGCTTCTTATGGATGATTTTTTTTTTTTTTAATTTATTTATTTATTTATTTATTTTTCATTAATCAGTAGTTTTTATTATGGTTTTGTGGGGTACAGTTAAGGGTAGGTGTACAATGACGTTTCATTCAGGCACCCTGTAGATAAGAAGTGTTTTCCT
>NW_007064574.1:16136-66394 GCF_000164805.1 Carlito syrichta | reverse complement strand
CTTGTGAAGAATGTTGTTCTTTTTTCCTTTTCTTCTGTGTTTAGTACTTTCTTAAGTGTTTCATGTAGAGATGGTTTCGTGGCTGCATAAGTTCTTAGGGATTGGATGTCTGGGAAAGATTTTAATTCTCCCTCACTGATGAAGCTTAGCTTGGCTGGGTAGGTTATTCTTGGTTGAAATTGTTTATCCTTTAGGACTTTGAAGATAGGGCTCCAAGCTCTCCTAGCCTGCAGGGTTTCTGCAGATAAATCTGCTGCTATTCTGATTGGTCTTCCATGGTGGGTGATCTGGCCTTTTTCTCTTGCTGCCTTTAGGATTTTTTCTTTTGTGCCTACTTTATTTAGGCGAATTATTATGTGTCTAGGAGTTGGTCTTCTCATTTGTTGTCTTGCGGGGGTTCTCTGAATCTCTTGTGTTTGAATTTTTGTATCACTGATTAGATAAGGGAAATTTTCTTGAATGATCTCGTGGAAAGTTTGTTCCAATGTGGTCTCTGTTTCTCTTTCTGCCTCAGGGAGTCCGATTATTCTTAGGTTAGGCCTCTTGAGGTAGTCACTCATCTCTTGAAGGTTTTGTTCTGTCTTTTTTAGCTTATTTTCTGTGTTTTTAAGAGTTTGGGTTATTTCTATATTTTGGTCCTCAAGCTCTGAGATTCTTTCTTCTGCTTGGGTAATTCTGCTTTCCATGCTTATCAATTTGTTATTTATTTCATTCACAGTATTCTTTATTACTGTTATCTCAGATATCAGCTCCTTCCTAGTTTCTTCTTGTGTCTCCTCAATTCTTTTTAGTCTCTCCATTATTGTTTTGATATCTACATTTGCATTTTGAGACCCTTCATTCTGGGGACTTTTCATTGTTTGTATTCCAAAGTCAATTTTCTCAGTGTCTGCTCTCCCAGGCGTCTGGGAGAGACCCATACTCTTCTTTTGGTTTTTCTTCATTTCTGTAGATTTTTCTCCCTTTACCCCTTTCCCTCCCCCTCTTCAATTCTGTTTTTGAGGGAAGGTGGGGTTGCTTTTATTTCTCTTCTGCAATGACCTGTTCTTCCTTATGAGGGTCTTCTGGTTTTGTTCACTTTTCCCTCTGCTTTACAGTCTGTCTATTCAGCAGTTTGCAGTCTTGGTCCGTTCAGAGAATCTCACCAGTTCACCTATGCCGTCGCCATCTTGCCCCGTCTCCGCTCTTCTGGATCTTCTCTTCTTTTCTTCCCCTTTTTTCTTTAAAATACTTCTGGAAGTGGAACTCTTTGTCAGTGAGTTATCAAGCAGCTGCAGGACATTTATTCACCAAATCTGCTAGGCGCATCAGGCGCGTCCAAGCCCTGGGAGCACTGACACTCGCGCACACCTGGCTTGGTCACGAGTCGACTTCAATCTTTTAAAGTCAATAATGATTCTTCCGAAAACAGATCTGTTCTTATTTGCTTTCCCTACCATAGGTTGACTATCAGGAGTGAAAACTGAAAATAATGTGCAGCACAGTCTTTTCTCATGAATGAGCTATTGGGCAACATCCAAGGAAGAATATTTTCTGACTGTAATATTAGGTTGAGTTGCTTGCTGCTCAGATAGTGTTATCCTACTGATGCACTGGGGGGAGGGTTTCATTTAGGATTGCCAGATAAAGTGCAGAATTTCCAGTTAAATTTTAACTACAGATAAATAATTTTTAAGTATAAATATGTCCCAGATGGGACTTATTTGATACGTCTGGCAACCCTAGGATATCTCTCATGCCAAAACACTCAAAGACTTTCCAATTTGCTCACCAACAGCCTGTTCTTCATTGCTTTTTAGTAGTTGTGGTTACTTTGCTCACCATCTTGACTGTGTGCTAGTGAATCTTCAGAGCATTACTATGGGCTGGTTGCTAATGCCGGAAATTTACATGACTTATTAACAGATTAGTGATCTAGGCATTAACAGAACCCCTTTTCCCAGAGCCTTTTGGAAGCTGGGGCTCAGCCTTCTACACTATCTTTCAACCTATTCAAACACACATCTCCTTTTGATCAACATAAAACCTTATGTCCCTTAACTCCATTGAGTGTTATTTTCTGTAGCTTCTTTATGAAAATATTTTCTTTAACCTTTTACAAATATAAAATTGTATTATGATAGTAGACATACTTTTTCTGCCTTTTTTTTTTTGAGTTGGAGTCTCACTCCATCGCCCAGGTTGAAGTGCAGTGGCACGCTCACAGCCACTGCAGCCTCAACCTGCTGGGCTCAAGCGATCCTTCCACCTAGCTGGAACTATAGGCACGTGCTACCACTCCCGTCTAATTTTTGATTTATTGTAGAGATGAGGTCTCGCCAATTTGCCTGGGTGGGTCTCGAACCCCTGGACTCAGGCAATCCTTTCACCTCCACCTCCCAAAGTGCTGGGATTGCAGGCATGAGCCACCATGCCGGGCAGCATACTATTTCAAGCTACATTCCGTACAACACTATTCCAAGATATTTTGAAATCCACTTCTAGAGAACAAAGTCCCTAGTTGAGAATCAGTGGTCTATGAGATACCAAATCAGTAAAATGTCAAGTACTCAATCAACCTGCCCACTTTTTAATTATTTAAAAATAATTTTGCTAAATAAGTCTTTCTCAAAGAGTGACTTTTCATTTGACAAGATGTAAATAATGATTATATAATTATTTTAATGTCTACTAGAAAATGTTTGTTTTCTGTTCTGCTGTAGTGATTAAAAATTTCAGTTTGGAAGCCACTGGTTCACATAAAAGCAAATAATTAATGTGCTTTTTAAAAAAAACTTCTACTAACTTCCACAATTTTGTTTTACGTTGACCAGCAGTAAGCAGCAGACTACTGCCTTTAAAGATGGCATACCACGTACACATCTGAAAAGCGTTTTTAAAATCACAGTTGTAACATTATAATATCTTGCATTTGTTTTCATGTATCTTTTCGTTTTTTGTTTTTCGGTTTTTGGTTTTTTTTGAGTTGGAGTCTCACTCTGTCGCCCAGACTGGAGTGCAGTGGCCGCTCCCGGCCACCGCAGCCTTGACCTGCTGGGCTCCGGCGATCCTTCCGCTTCACCCTTCCAAGTAGCTGGAACTACAGGCGTGTACTACTACGCCTGGCTAATTTCTTGATTTATTGTAGAGATGAGGTCTCGCCTGCCCAGGCGGGTCTCGAACCCGCGGGCTCAGGCAATCCACTCACCTCAGCCTCCCAAAGGCGCAGGATTACAGGCTGAGCCGCCGAGCCCGGCTTCATGTATCTTTTCAACATGTGGCTGCAATTATATTATTCCCATTTTGCTGATGAAGAACTACAACTCTGAGTGAAGAGATGACTGGTTACATTACTGAGGATTAAATGATCGTTCTTAGTGTTAACCCAAGCTTGTTTTAATTTTTTGAATTACTTTTTAAAAATACATTTCTATGCCTCAGGTGTCTATTGATATATGAACTGTTACATTTAAAGGAGGAAGGTTTTATGAGAAGACGAATATCTTGGCAATTATAGCCTTAGGAAAGAAGGTTAGACATATGTGTTAATTTTCCTTATACATACTTGTTTTGTCTTCACCCAAATGATAGATTTAGCATCATGCAAATAGATGTTTAACAAAATATGTTTTCCACTGTATCATCCACTTGTGGATTAAGCTTGCTGAGATGTTGGTGGTCCTGGGTTCACATACTTAATCTGGTTAGGTCATTGCCTGACAGTTAACTAGGATTTATTCACTCTTCTCAAGTTGGATAATACAGTGATGCAGAAATCTTTACTCCCTGATATAATCAACCTGAAATAAATACCAAACTTAAACTAATTTCTGAGTTTATCACATTTTTTTTAAAGTGTAGGGTACAATTCAAAGATAGGTACATAAGTGATCATCATATACAGGTAAAGTTTGGGCCTCCCATTGGTCCTCATTTCACCTAGTTTAGCATCAGGTATCCTTATTAATGTTATGTGCCCTCCCCCCAGCAGTGATCCACTACTGCCAATGTCTTTCATGTAGTATTATGATAAATTTTCAGGGTTCACTATGAGTGAGAACATGTGGTACTCAGTTCATTGTTTCTGTGATAGATCTCTGAGTCTATCATACTCAGATTTAGAGTCTATCATGGATTTAGAGTCTATCATACTCTAAATCCATCCAACTTGGTGCAAAGACCATCTTTTGTCCTTCTTTATGGCTGTGAATATTCCATTGTGTATATGCACCACTTTTTTAAAAAAAATCCAGTCCATTTTTGATGGGCAGCAAGGTTGGTTACATGTTTTTTGCTATTGTGAGTAGTGCTGCAATGAACATGTGTGAGCAGGTATCTCTTTTATAGAGTGATTTGAGTTCCTCCAGTTATATTCCCAGAAGGGAGATTGCTGGGTCATATGGACGGTCAATTTTTAGATCCTTTTGGAAATCACCACACTGTTTTCTGCAGAGGTCATAGTAGTTTACACTCCCACTCACAGTGAAGAAGCATTCCCCTTTTCTCTGCATCCTCTCCAGCATCTTTTGCTTTTTGAGTTATTAATGATGGGTGTGCTGGAGGATCTCAATTCCTTCCAAGCAGGTTCACATCAGATTCAGACAGGTCATAGAACAGAGGAGCCAGGTTCACCACAACAGCACTCTTTATTTGCAATCATGGTGGCCCACAATTACAAGGGGAATGGATCTCTACCCTGAGATTTGTCCCTGTCTGCTTTTAAGCAGACCCACACAATAGCAGCATGCAGCCAGATTATGAGCACATAGTTATACTTAACAAGTTAAATTAGTTTGCTTAGTCATAAGTTCCAGTGCACCAAGGTCTAAGGGAGTGCTACCTTGTTCTAGCCTGACCAGAAAGCCTGAATGACCCCATTTACCTTACAAATGACCACTGTGACTTGAGTTAGGTGGAATCTCAGTGTGGTCTTGATTTGCCTATCTTTGATGATTAGTGAAGCTGAGCATTTTTTTCATGTATCTGTTAGCCGCTTGTATGTCTCCTTTTGAGAAGTGTCTACACATACCTTTTGCCCACTTTTTAATGGGACTGCTTGTTTTGTTTCCTTTCACTTTTTAGTTCCCTGTAGATCCTAGATGTTAGGCTTTTGTCAGATATACAGTTGGCAAATATATTTATTTCCCATTCTGTAAGCTGTCTCCCCACTCCCTTAATGATTTATTTTGCTTTTCAGAAACTTTTCAGTTTGACAAGGTTCCACTTGTCTAGCTTATCTCTCATGGCATGGGCATTTGGGGTTTTGATCAGGAATTGGTTGCCTATTCCAATTTATGTAAGGGTGTCTCCTCCATTATCTTAGATTCTTATAGTTTGAGGTTTTGTTTTTAGGTCTTTTATTCATTTAGAGTTGATTTTTCTGTATGGTGATAGGTAGGGGTCCAGTTTCATTCTGCATATGGTCAGCCAGTTTTCCGAGCACCATTTACTGAATAGATTCTCCTCTCCCCAGGAGTTGTTGGTGGAAGCTTTGTCAAAGATGAGTTGGTTGAGAAATTGATGCTTTGCTTCAGGAATCTTTATCCAGTTCCATTGGTCCATATTCCTGTTCTTATACCAATACCAGACTGTCTGGATTATTGTAGCCTTATAATAAAGTTTAAAGTCCGGAAGTGTGATACCTCCCACTTTGTATCTTTTGCTGAAGATTGTTTTGGCTACTCCTGTTCATTTATGGTTCCATATGAATTTCTGTATTGTCATTTTCAGGTCTGTGAAGAATGATGATGGCAATCTAATGGGTATTGCATTGAATCTGTAGATTGTCTTTGGTAGCATAGACATCTTAATCTAAATTCTTCCAATCCATGAGCATGTAATATTTTTTCCATTTGCTTGTGTCTTCTTTGTTTTCTTTTATTGGTGTTTTGTAGTTTTTGTTGTAAAGGTCTTTCACTTCCCTGGTTAGGAAGATGCCACAATATTTTGTGTGTGTGTGTGGCTGTTGTGAATGGGGTTGTGCTTTTTATTTGGTTCTCTGCCTGTTGTTGGTGTATAAAATGCGGCATCTTTTGCCTGCTGATTTTGTACCCTGAGACTTTACCAAAGTCTTTTATCAGTACAAGGAGGTTTTTGACCGAGTCCCTTGGTTTTTCAAAGTATAGGATCATATCATCTTCAAAGAGGGATAGCTTGCCATCCTCTTTTCCTGTTTGGATATCCCTGATTTCCTTCTCTTGTCTGATTTCTCTGATTGGTACTTACAACACTATGTTGAACAGGAGGCAGGAGAGTGGGCAGCGTTGTCTTATTCTGGTTTTCAGGGGAAATGCTTCTGATTTCTTTCTGTTTAGCGATATGTTGGCTGTGGGCTTATCATAGATAGCTCTTACTATGTTGAGGTGTATTTCCTCTATGCCTAGGTTTTCAAGGGTTTTTATCAAGAAGGGATGCTGGATTTTGTCAAAAGCGTTTTCTGTATCTTATGATATAATCATGTGGTTCTTGTTTTTACATATGTTATTGTATTTAATTACATTTATTGTCTTGTGGATGTTGAACCAGCCCTGCTCCAAGGGATGAAGCCTACTTGGTCATGGTGGATGATTATTGAGGTGTGTTGCTGGTTCCTATTTGCTAGAATCTTGTTGAGAATTTTTGCGTCTATGTTCATCAAAGATATTGGCCTGTAGTTTTCTTTCTTTGTTGAATCCTTACCCGGTTTGGGTATCAATGTGATGGGGAGGATTCCATCTTTCTTGATTACTGGAAATACTTTCAATAATATTGGTATCGGCTCCTCCTTGTATGTTTGTTGAATTCTGCTGGAAAACTGTCTGGTTCAGGGCTTTTTTTGTAGGTAGTTTGCTTATGATGGAGTCAACTTCCTGGGTTGCTATTGGTCTATTTAGGGTATCAATTTATTCTTGTTTCAAACTTGGGAGGTTGCATGATGTCAGAAATCCTCCATTTCATTTAGGTTTTCAAGTTTTTTCCCATACAGTTGTGCTTAGTAGTCTCTGATAATCTTTTGTGTTTCTTCTGGGTCAGTTATGACTTAATGTTTTGCATTTCTTATTGTGTTTATTTGGGCTTGTTCTCTCTTCTTGGTCAGTCTGGTTTGAGGTGCATCAATCTTGTTTATCCTTTCAAAGATCCAGCATTTTGTTTTGTTGATTTTTTTCTATGATATTTTTGTCTTCTGTATCCCATACTTGAGCTTTTACTTTGGTGATCTGGATTCTTAGGCTGAAATTAGGGTTTTGGTGGTCTTGCCTTTCCAGCTCCCTTAGGTGATTTGTTAGGCTGTCAAATTGTTCTCTTTCTATTTTCTTGATGTGTGTTTGTAGAGATATAAATTCCCCTCTTAGCACTGCCTTTCATGGCATCACAGAGATTTTGGTAAGATGTTTCTTCATTTTTATTTGTTTCCAGGAATCTTTTAATTTCTGTTTTAATTTCTGTGTTGACCCAGGAGTTGTTCAGCATCATGCTGTTTAGTGTCCACATCTTTGTGAGTTTGGGGGTAATTTTGTTGGTATTGATATTTATTTTAATCCCACTATGGACTGAGAAGGTACATGGCCTTATTTTGAGCTTATGAAATTTGTTTATGCTTGATTTGTGGCCAAAAAATGTGGTTGATCTTGGAGTATGTTCCATGTGGTGATGAGTAGCATATATTATATGGCTGTTGGGTGGAGTGTTCTGCAGGTATCTATTAGGTCCTTTTGGTCAAGCATCAAGTTGAGATTCCAGATCTCTTTATTGATTTTTTGCCTTGATGATGTAGCTAGGGTTATTAGTGGGGTATTTATATCTCCAGTTATGATAGTGTTGGAGTCATTGTCCTTTTTTAGTTTACTTAGTAGCTGCTTTATAAATGCTGGTGCTCTTGTGTTGGGTGCATATATCTTCAGGACAGCTATTTCTTGTTGATGGATTAAGCCTTCTATCATTATGTAGTGTGCTTCTGTATCATTTAAAATTTTGGATAGTTTGAAGGCTGTTTTGTCTGATATTAAAATCATGACTTCTGCCTTTTTTTGTTTTCCATTCACCTGAAAGTTGATACTCCATTCTCTAACTTTAAGTCTGTGGGTGTTCTTTGTTGTGAATTTTGTTTCCTGGAGGTAGCGTATAGTTCCGTCTTGCTTTTTTTTTTATACAGTTTGCCATCCTATGCCTTTTTATTGGTGCATTTAGTTCATTCACATTCAGGCTGATTATTGAAATGTGCAAGTTTGTCCCTGTCATAATTCTCTTATAAGGTTGTTTTGTTTTCTTTTAGAATTTGTGTTATTATATGTATGTGTTTTCATTTTCATGGTTGTGATGTATGCTCTATTACTTCTGTGTTTTTTTGTGATGTTGTGAAATGTATGGTATTTTTTATTTCTTTTTTCATTTGTGCACAGCACCTTTTTTTTTTTTTTGAGTTGGAGTCTCACTCCTTCACCCAGGCTGGAGTGCAGTAGTACACATGCTCATGGCCACCCCAGCGTCGACCTGCTGGGCTCCAGCAATTCTTCTGCCTCAGCTTTCTGAGTAGCCGGAATTACAGGCACACACTACCATGCCCAGCTCATTTTTATTTTATTGTAGAGACGAGGTCTTGCCAAGTTGCCCGGGCTGGTCTCGAACCCACAGGCTCAGGAAATCCACTTGCCTCAGCCTCACAAAATGCTGGGATTACAGGTTGAGCCACCAAGTCTGGCCCACAGCACCTCTTTATGTGTTTCCTGTAGAGTTGGTCTGGAAGCAGCATATTCTCTTATATGTTGGGATGTCTGGGAATTATTTTAGTTCTCCATCACTGATGAAGCTTAGCTTGGCTGGGTAGGAAATTCTTGGTTGAAATTATTTATCTTTGATAGCATTAAAGATTGGAATCCAATCCCTTCTGGCCTGTGGTGTTTCTGAAGATAAATCTGGAGCGATTCTGATTGGTCTTCCTTGGCAAGTAGTCTGACCTTTTCCCCCTGCCACCTTTAGGAGTTTTTCCTTTATACTTACTTTGTGCAATTACTATGTGTCTAGGGGTTGGTGTTCTCATAAGATGTCTTGCAGGGGTTCTCTGAATCTGTTGTGCTTGTATAGTCATGTCTCTGGCCAGATGAGGAGTTTTCTTGAAGGACCTCATGGAATGTATATTCCAAGGTGTTTTCTGTTTCTCTTTCTACTTCAGGTATACCTTAGCTTTGACTTCTTGATAATATTGCACATCTTTCTTCTTACAGTTTTTTCTTTTTCTTTTCTTTTCTTTTTGTTTTTGAGTAGGAGTCCCACTTCATCACCCAGGCTTGAGTCCAGTGGCACACTCACAGCCACCCCAACGTCGACCTGCTGAGCTCCAGTGATCCTTTTGCCACAGCCTTCCAAGTATTCAGAACTACAGGCATGTGTTACCATGACCAGCTAATTTTTTTTTTTTTTGTAGAGACAAGGTCTCACCATGTTGCCTAGGCCGATCTTGAGCCCATCAGGCAATCCTCTTGCTTTGGCCTCTCAAAGTGCTGGAATTACAGGCTTAAGCCACCACACCTGAATTTTTTTCCATATCTTTAGTAGATTGGGTAAATGCCATATTTTGGTCTTACAGCTCTGAGATTCTTTCTTCTACTCTGTCAATTATGCTACTTATACTTGTCAGTTTGTTATTTATTTCTTGGATGGAGTGCTCTATTTCCATTTTTTCTAAATACACTTTCTTGAGTCTGTCCACTCCATTGCAATTTCATTTAGTTTTACTCCTTGCATTTCTTGATTTTTATTCATTCTATCCAATGATTCTTGATCTCTGTAAATGCTTTCTGGTTACAGTCATTCCTGAGATAGCCATTGTTTGTGCTCCAGTAGCTTTTTTTCCCGGCATTATCACTCCTTTGGGACTCTGAAGGTTACCAGTGATTTTTCGTTGTTTTTTCTTCATTTGTAACAGTTCTCCTATCTTTCTCTTTAATTCCGTTGCTCAGTGGGAAATGGAGACGTAATCACTTCTGATGTTTGCTCTACCTTCTGTCCTTCCCTGAGCTGGGTCTCTGGATTTGTTCAATTATGAAATAGGGCTGGGGGAGGGGCATTGTGCTATCTCTTTACAATTTTGAGAACTTACTAAGGAGAGACCACAAGGATTCAGAACCTACTGAAGGGTCATGATGCTTGCTATCTGGTGAACAGGTCAACAGGGACTCACTCTCCGTCATACACAATATGACCTTATAATGGCTATGTTTGTGTAGCCCCTGAGTCCAAAATAGAGTATAAGAGAGAAAATAGAAGGAAGAAGGAGAGAAAAAAAGAGAAAAAAGAAGAAAGAGGAAAAAAAACAATCAAAGCAAACAAATGAGACAAACAAAAAAAGAGTTAAAAACAAAAAAACTCGCTGGTAGAGAATTATCAGTTTTATTATATCTCTTTGGGGGGGCGCGCCCTCTTGTGACGGGTTCTGCAACTGCAGGTATGCTGCGGCAAATTCCCTCTTCACTCTTTTTTTTTTTTTTTGAGTTCGAGTCTCACTCTGTCGCCCAGACTGGAGTGCAGTGGCCGCTCCCGGCCACCACAGCCTCGACCTGCTGGGCTCCGGCGATCCTTCCGCCTCAGCCTTCCGAGTAGCCGGAATTACAGGCATGCGCTACCACGCCCGGCTGATTTTTTGATTTATTGTAGAGATGAGGTCTCGCTGCCCAGGCGGGTCTCGAACCCGCTGGCTCAGGCAATTCACTCACCTCAGCCTCCCAAAGGCTCTTCACCCTTTGCCCCCTGCAGTTGATGCCTGGTGTGTGCTTTGGGGGATGGGGACATAACTTGACTCAGCATCTCCCAGGCTCTCTCCTCCTTCCTTCCTCTCCCAGCATGGTCACAGCTCCCACAGCATCCAGTTTACAGCGGGATAATGGGGCCTTTGACCTCTACCCTTCCCTCCTGATCTCTTTTGTTTGTTGCTAGGGCGATGGGGAAGTCATCTAGGCATTCACCAGCTTCCTTCTTGGTCAGACACTCAGTATGCATCTATTGTTCAGCATCTGGCTCAGGGCAGGTGTGGGGGTGGCTTGTCTGGGTCTCCACATCTGCCATTACTCACCAGGGTTTGTGCATTCAGTCAGCTACTCAGAATTACACACAAACACATATGCAAATTCGTCCATACACTCATTCACACAGGGACTCAGGAAGCTTGACTGGCTCCACCACCATCTTCCCTGAGTTTCTCACATATTACTCAAGCATGGACCATCATTTGTCATTGTGGCATATCATGCTCTCCTAAATGAAAGAAAGCACAAATTACCAAGTGAAATTTTTTGGTGGAAGACTATGAAAACACTATTTTACTATTTAATTAAACATTCAATATTGGTGCTTTATGTTAACAAAAGACAGAAATGAATAATTAGGATCTTCTGTGGTTACTATAACTTAAATTATGCATTTTAATGTTATTACAGATTAAAGTATTAAGCATTGATTACTATTAAAATTAAATACTAAGATATTTATCAGGCTTACTTTAAAATGCATAGTCTATCTTGAAACCAAATTTCTGCAGCAATAAAATTTAGACAAAATGTCAAAAACCCTAACCTAAAGCAATCATTTTGTAGTTAATCTTCATATATGACTGCCCATCTCCATTTGCCTATACATTTTGATTTTTGAGGCAATTGGTTAGGTGTTCTCTGTTTATTCTCAGAATGTCTGAAAGGGTTATGAACTCTTTTGGAGATAAAGACAGTGAATGCTGGAAAAATAAATAACTTCACAAAGGACATTTATAAAGCTTCTTCATCAAGCACTTAATACTCATAAGATCTATGGATATTGAATGTTTTGGAGCTCTATCTGATGGCAAAACCATTCACACAAAAAGTGAAACATTGTTAACTAGACATAATGCCCAACTTTTAGGTACTTTCTAAAACATTTGGTTGATTATTTTCACATGTAAATCAGATAGTTGACAATCCTCTAGACTTGTATACATTTACAGAAAGTTGAAATGTCATGTTAGTCAATCAACTAGCTATTGAATGACCTCAGCTGACACCATTGAATTGCTTTGATTTCATACACATACATGCTTGGTCTTGTGCTGCATCGGTATTTTCATGTTTCCTTCTTTTAGCCTTCATTTAAATTGATTTTAGGGATAACAAAAGTCTCATTTACATTAAATATAGTTCTCACTTGATTTAGAGTGGGTTTTTTCAAATATAATTATTATACTATTCTGTAAATATCTAAATAATTTCCAATGGAATATAATGAAATTATTGAGATATACATTAAAGAAAGTAGTTTAAATAAAATTATTAGAACCTACAGACATGCTTCTGGGTATGGTAGTGTGATTAAATTATTACAATTATATGGTGGTTTGATTTTAAAGTGCAATGATAAATATATTTAATTTGAATATCTACTTTAATACTTCAAGGTTGTAAGGAGCCAGTTCACCTCTAAGTGGATGTTTCATTTAATTGTGTGAAAGTGGGCAGGAATCTATTCTTAGTTTCTGTCATTGGATATTGTATTATTTTTCCTAAAAGTTTTCTTGAACATATAAAGCAGACCTTAGATTCTTTTAGTGGGGCATTTATCAAAATGTGTTTTGTAGAGGTGTTTCTTAAACAATAAAAACAGCATAGAAACACATACACACAAACAACAGCAGCAACAACAATCAAGACATCTGTTGTTTAATACATTGGAGAAATACTGCATACTTAAGGCAGTGTATCTTGGAGATTCCCAATACATAATAGTTTATTAGAGGCTCTAAAAAGCTTGTCAATAAAGAAAGCTGCTTATTTTTTATTATTATAAAGACGTGGGGTACAATTCAGAGTTATGCAAGTATCCTTGTTATGCAAGTATCCTTGTTAATGAGGTGTGCCCCTCCCTCCCCTAACAGTTTCCCTCAACTACCAATCCCACTCCCCCTCCCCTGACAGTTTCCCACTACTGCCAATCCCTTTCTTATAGTATTATGATAATTATTCAAGGTCCACTTATGAGTGAGAACATATGGTACTCTGTTCTTCGTTTCTGTGATAGATCACTGAGTATTATTGACTCTAAAATCATCCAAGTTGCTGCAAAGTCCATATGTTTGTCCCTCTTTATGGCTGTGTAATATTCCATTGTGTATATGTACCACATTTTTTTTAATACAGTACAGCTTCGGTGGGCAGCATGGTTGGTTCTATGTTTTTGTTATTGTGAATAGAGCAGCAATAAACATACGTGTGCAGATATGAAAGCTGTTTATTTAACTCATGGTTTCCCAAACTGATTTGACTATAGACCTTTTTTTGTGGATGTGTGTACATCTATTAGCAACATGAAGAATGAGTATTGCAAGGAACACACTTTGAATCATGCTGATCTAGTCTAATTTTTTTCAGTATTTTTTTAGACTGGATTTTGAATAGTGACTTAGTTTTCTACTAAGAGCATAGGGCTAAGAGGCAGGAGACTTTTCACTGTCATATTCCTAGTACCTAGCACGATGTCTGACACCAAGAAGTCAAATATTTGTTGAGTAAATAAGTTAGTGAATGAGTAAGTATATTAACAAGTCATGGTTTCTGTTCTAATTTTTTTATTTTATTTTAACGATGTTGAGTACAATTCAGGGTTAGGTAACTAAGTGGTCATTGTACAGGTGACGTTTGGGCCTCCCATTGTTCCTCACTTCCCTTAGTTTGGGATCAGATATCCTTATTAGTATTATGTGTCACCCCTTCCTGGCAGTGACCCACTACTGCCAATTCCTTTCATGTATTATGATAAACATTAAAGATCCATTTATGAGTGAGAATATGTGGTACTCAGTTCTTTGTTTCTGTAATGTTCTATCAATAAATTGCTCTTATATCTCAGGTCAATCTTTCAAATATTTTATTTCGATTTATTTTTTATTTTTTTAGAAATAGGATCTCTATTCCCCAGGCTAGAGTACAGTGTGATTAGGGCTCACTGCAGCCTCGAACTTCTGGGCTCCAGCAATTTTGCCACCTCAGCCTCTAGAGTAGCTGGAACTACTGGCATGCCACCATGCCTAACCAATTAAAAAAAATTTTTTTTGTAGAGACAGGGTGTCATTATGTTGCCCTGGCTGGTCTTGAATCTTGACCTCAAACAATCTTCCCACTTTGGCCTCTCAAAGTACTGGAATTTCAGTCATAAACCACCCTGCCTAGCCTAAATATTTGATTGTTAAATATCCTTGTCTTAAAAAATGTATAATTACTTGCCCTAATTACTTAGTAGATGTTGAGAAAATAATAAAAATTAAAGTAATTTAATAGCAATATAAAATGTTATGTTCTGTTTATATACAGAAATATTTAGAGGAGAAATAGCATAGTATCTGGGAGTTACTTTAAAATATACCAGCTGGGCAACCCCCTCGGGTCCCCTCCCACTGTGGAAGCTTTTCTGTCCTCTCAATAAATCCTGCTTTAAAAAAAAATAATAAAAAATAAAATACACCAACTAAAAATTTATTTAACAATTTAGCAAAGTATTAATCATTATTCAATCTAGGTGATCAATATATGGGTGTTCATTTTTTTATTCTCTTGACATTTATGTATGTTTGAAATTTTTCAAAATTTTTTTTAAATTCCCAAAATGGTTTTGCATTTTGTATGTAAACTGGCAATTATTAGTTCAAACATGTACTGCATCAATTTTATAGAACAGTGTACAGGATTGCAAAGAAGCATGACTATTTTGTCATCTTGTCCTCCCAGTTACCAAGGGCAGACATTTGTTGAAATGTCATGTCTGTTTAGAGTGGTCACATCAGAATTTTCCTCTGTGTAAAACCAACTGACTAAAATGAGATTTGAACTTAAAACCTAGGGCTCATTATATTGTAACAATCCTCCCAGATGATTTTGATGCTTGCTAAAGTTTGAGAATCACCTATTTTGTTGATTTACGGCACAAAATTGAAGTACACTATGAAAATCCTCTATCCTTACTATTGTGGTTTCATACATTGTATAAATTTCTAATTTCATAATAGGAAATGATTAACAAGAATTCCATCATTATTGACTTAACATGTTTCTTCATCTTTGGGGGATTGTTACACAGGTTGAGTTGACTGAATTAGGGCCTGAGATTGTGTATGCTGTTTTAATGACCTGAGAGCCTTGATGCATGCCACAACGGCCCTATCCACACAAGGCATGCTTACTGAATGGAATGAAAACTTTCATTGTGCAGGTATATTTAGCCACATCATTCCAGTTGTTGATGGCTTATTATCTTGGTTTTGTGACAAGGATATTCTCTAGTGGGGTCTGCTTGTCTGTGGATGGTGGATGGCATCCTTGCCTGCATCACACAAGTTACTGAAACACCGAGATTGGGCTCAGTTGTCATTTAACTAGGAGCTGGTCACTGAAGTGGAAAGGTTCCTTTCAGTTTTGGTAAAAAGTGAAAGGAACCCATAAACATCAGGTCGAAGCTTTCAAAAGCTACAAAGTCGCCCACAAACTTTTCCTCATTGAGGCTTTATGGTAAAAATGGCTCACATATCTTTAAAATAAAATCTTTAATTAAGTTTCTTCAGAGAAATACATAAAGCTTTATACTCTACTATTAACTTATTGAATTAAAAGATAATTTTTTTCTATATGGGTGGAAATTGATGAGACAATGGAAATTTGGGAAACTTTCTCTGATTGAATACTTGGCAATATATATGTATCCTGATTTCAAAGTAGCATAGCCCTCTATTCCTACATTTTTAAATGAAGAGAGCCATTTTGTTCATCATATTTCACTTTTTCTGCTAACACTTGGCAAAAGTTCTTCCCTAATGTTCATGGAAACACAGGATCGGGCATAGCATCACAGATGATTTTCTTAACCCTTTTTCATACTTCTTTTGTCCCACTATAAGGTGACAGAAGCTTTTGGTTTTATAGAGACCATGACTATTTCTAATTCTGCCTGCTGTAGTATGAGATTCACTGGCACTGCCCCACAGGCAAATAAAAGGCATCGTCTCACCTTGTACAGTGAATCAGCATTGCTGTAGGTTTTGCCATTTACAATGTTCTCTTTTCCTGTCTACCTTTAATTTGTTTAATTCTAGAGTAATTAAGAACTGTGAAAAATTCCCAATTCCATTTAATAAATCTCTGGGACAGTTGAGAGTTAAGGCAATTTATGAAGAAGTAAAGAGTAAAAACCAGAGGGCCCTTAGTTTGTAAAGGCAGGACCCATTCCTGGATCTTTATCTGGCTGTTGCTACAACAGAGTCTAATGAGGAATAGCTCAGGAAACAATAATTATGGAAGTGATTCATTTTCTTCTTTTGCTTAATTTTTATCTAAACATGTATTAAATGCTTTAGCTGAAACCTGTCTGGCAAAGGCTTGATTTTGTGTGCCAAATGTACAGCAATGAATGTTGAAGGTATTTTGATACTGGTGACTCGAGACAGGAAACTGGGTTGTCAGTTTAGGGTAGGTTGAAGGCAAGTTTGTGATGAACAAGGGAAAGCTTCAGGAAGTTCAGGAGTAACAAGACACTTCTGAGCTTTGGTTGAAGGAGAAAAGAACCCTAGATAACTCAGAGGGAGAGGAAGTGACTTGGAGGACTGGTCTAATTGAAGGCATTTATGTATAAACCCCAAGCATCTTTGGTTGGCTCCAGAAGAGGTAGTCTACTTGCAGTATTATAAGAAATTTACTGAATCTAGATCTTGATTAAACAGATAATTATGGAGGACTTTCCTCTCTAGGGAAGACAGATATTATATAGCAATTACAATGTAAAGTGATAGGTACAATAATAGTGCAAGAACAGGATGCTGTAGAAGCCTGGTTGAGAATCACTAGACAATTGAAGCCCTAGTTCATTCACTAAACAAACATTTACTGTACACCTACTATGTTCCAAGCACTAATTGCTGAGAATGCAGTGGTGAATTAAAATTTTTAAAAAAGACATGACCCTTTCCTTCCTGGGGAATGAAGAAGTCTGAGAATGAAGAAAAGTAAACAGTTATACTTCCTAGTTGCTATCAATTTAGTCATTTTGAAATCATAGAAACTTTCACGACAGGAGGTAGGTAGGGCCTCATCTTTTGACCTGACTTGGTTGTGTGTGTGTGTGTGTGTGTGTGTGTGTGTGTGTGTGTGTGTGTGTGTGATATCTCTCTAGACACATAGACCAAAGCAGAGGTATAGGTGTACACACACACATACACACACACACACAAGCTAGTCAAGGTAAATAGTACTAACTGCTATAACAAACAACTTCCTAAGCAACTCCCTAATCATAGTGGCTCAACACAACGAAAGTTCGTTGTCCAATGCAGACTGGCAGGGAAGGGTGGTGATTAAACGATTCTGCTCTCTGTACCCATACCTCTCATTTCAGCACATAACTTTTTTCTATCCTGCATTGTTATTTATTCTTTTATGGACATATTTTATCTCCATAACTAGATTTCTAGCCTCCCTTAGATTCTTAGACTTATTTCCCTTGTACTTGTCACGTGTCTGTTGAAGATAATTTTTTAGTTGTGTGTAGACTATTAAATCAAATAATGAAGCAGATGTAAGGTGAGTTGAGTCATAGAAATTGGAGGATGTTTAGTCCCAAGTACCTTGTTTCACAGATGAGGAAACTGGGTTTCAGAAAATAGTCTTAAAGACTATCATTTCTCTCAGTGAATCTCACCTGACTTAGCTATTCATGTGGAAGCCTTATCTCATATGAAAAGGGTATTATGAGATGATAACAAGTAATTAATCATGATTTGCCTTGCTTTCTATTACCTTGTAAGGTAGAATACAAGAGGGTTTTAGTTAGTCCACATTATTTGCTTTTTAGGAACTTGGACTCTCTCATCCATAAATTTATCAGTAAACGGATTATTTCAAATATAGCAGTTTGAAAAGATTTGAAGTTAGACCAAAAAAAAAGAAAAAAAGAAAAAACCAAGACCACACATATACTTACAGGATAACTGGAGTACAGTCTCTTAGGATACTGAGTAAGCCCTTGGCAGGCTTATTATGAGCAAAGATTTCTGTGGAATTTAATCAAGGCACTAATTTGAACTGGAGCAAGTGAGGGGAAAAAGAAGCTTATTCAACTACAGTAAATTCAATTCCAGAGAAGTCAGTCTCTGGTTGTGACTTTGAAGGCTTCAAAAGGTAGAATCAGGAACTTCAATCTCATGGAGTGAGCAGACCAAGATGAGCTTGTGGAGGGTTTTATTTCAGAAGATATCTCTCAAATGGCTGGGCTTGCTGGGCAGCAAAAAGCCATTTGGTTGCAACAAGTCCAGCATGCGCAAAGTCATTTCTCATTTTATGTGAAAAACCATACTCACATAGGGTTTAGAATTTTCCATACAGTTTGACACTCAGCGCGTTAAAAAGAAAAAAGACATTATTTTGATGTTAAAGCAAGAATCTTATCCTCATGGTAGAATCTAGCTTGCTGTGCATATACATGTCTTCTCTCATATTTGTAACATTTGCATTTGGAGATAAGCTTTTAAAGGGAATTGTGGGAATATAAACGTTACAAAATAATCTAACCTTCATTGGCCCATTTACTTATTTTGTAGCCTGATACAAATAAAAAGATGGCCCAGTGTTCAGAGACTATTTTTCTCAGCCATGAGTTTCAGGTGAACTTTCAAGTTTCAACATTTTAGTTGCTCTAGGTCATATAGCATTTTCAATTATTAAAATCATAATCTTGAAGACAAGCATAATTTTTGTAGCTTACTTGTAAATTTGTAATTTTAATGACTTAGTTTATGCTGAACATGAATAATAAACTATCACCTATTAAACCTGGAGAGCACCAGAAGTTACTAATATGATTTACAATGCACTGCAAAAATTGGATTAATTATTATCTTGCATTTTAAAAATTTTCTGTAGAGTGGTGTAAGCAAGTATTTACTTTAATTAAGGAAATAGCAAGAATTTTGTAGGGTTGTATTTTATATAGAAAATAATTATACAGTAACCAGAAAATTCATACTTGGTAAAAAGAATTCCTTGCATTTACTGAATTCTACCAGAAAATCTGTTCATCTGTTTGAAAGACAATAAGGCATTTCTAAAAGCTTATCTACACACTACTACCGAGGGCTCTTTTCAGTTCTTACCAGCTCTCCCTGTCTTTAAAGCAAGGTCAGTGGGAGGGCCTTCACTCAAGGGAAAGAGAATTTGAAGAATCCATGTTACTTTTCTTTTCTTTTCTTAAATTGCCTTTGTAGAGCAAGACATTTATTAGTGGGCCTTGACAGATCCTTGAGACTTACAAAATCAACGGTGGAGGGATAATAGGCTAACTTTAGATCATGTTCAAACTTCTCAGCTGGTACTCATTCAGCAGCCCCCTCCCCTTGTCATCTGAGTCTATCATACTATCTATGCTTGTCTCTCACTGTGCTCTAGATACTAACATCTGCTTTCACTGATGTTTGGATTGAAAATGAGTATTGGGAGATCTGCTATTTTATTTGAAATAAAATATTTTCCAAGTCTACTTTTTATTAGCTAATCACATCAGATTCCTCTATCCTATATGGATGATCTTTCATTTACTAAAATGTAGCTTGTTCTTCAAATCTAGTTTATTCCTTCTTCCTTCCATGAAGCCCTTGTCAACCAATCTCATCCATTCTGATGTCCACATGTGTGAATATCCATAGTATTTATAATATATCTGTATTTGAATGTCTCATATATAGGAATATTATTCTCTCATATCTTACATAAAATGTGTGATTTAAAATGCATAACCTGTTAATTTTAACATGAAAAACATTTACATTTTAATATGAACATACATACTAGAATGAGATTGGATTTCTAAGAGTTAAGACTTTTTTTAGAAAAATTATTATTGATTTGAGATATGCTTCTCCTACTCTAAAATTTGGGGGGAATATTTTCAGAAAAAAAATTCCATCCCATTTATTTGTGTCACATCATGTTCTTGGTCCCAGATGAAATTATCTAGCTTGATAACTCACTTCATTTGACCAACTTAATTCCAACTTATTTTTTAAAGATATTGACAACAATTGAAATCAACCACACAGAGAGAAGATTTCTACTACAAAATAGGATAAGCATATGTTTCACATTTAGAGAACTTTAGTAAAGAAGAGCTCCAGAAATCTTTGCAGCAGTATAATAAATGTATGACTCCCAACAGTGACTACTTTAAAGGAAGACAATCCTCATTTGTTTATACAAATTAGTCTATGTGTTAAAAATAAATCCATGGTTACTGTGTTCACAGAAGGCATATATTAAAGAGTACATCCAAGTCTTATTGTTTTAACCAGAATGCAAACCTCAGACCTCAGCCAGACATGCAACTTCAAGAAAGTTACTTAATTTCTTTGTGCCTCAATTTTCATCTCAAATAGTCTTTAAAAGGCCTATCTCATAGAATGCTGTGAAGACTAAATGAGAACACATGGAATGTAGTTATGTATTGAACTTGCCATGCAGTAAACACGCCGTAAATGTTAGCTGATATTGTTGTGGTTGCTATCATTGTTTTTTGGAAATACTTGTTCATGTCCACCTTCTTTTCTCAAATCCTGTAGTGTAAATTCATCTTCTGGGTTCCAGTCTTCTTATATTTAAGTGATCACACAAACACTCCTACTAAAATCATCTTTATCTGCTTTAGAACTGGCTCTATTTTTTGAAACCTCTGAGTGGCTTCCTATTCAATTCTGTTTCAACTTCAAACCCCTTGGAACCAGTTTCAATGCTTATATTGTATAACACGCTTTGAAGGTAGGGACCATACTTCTTTATAGTATCAAATATCATGTAAGTTACTTTAATAAATGACAAAGATACCATAATGAGCTACATCAAAAAACTAGCAGCAATCTGAATGGACTTAGGGGAAATCCTTGTGGGATATCCTATTTTTTTTTTCCTAAAATAAAACTCTCCATTTTGCAGTCACACGGTGATTGGCCATAATGCAGAATCACACATGAAACAATTGGAAAACTCACCTCTTCTAAAAGGAACATGGACAACTAATGCTGTTAATAAACAAACTCAGGGATCATTGCCTTGACCTTGTATATAGATGAAAACAATGGTTTAGGAAATGGAGGCTTTCCAGAGTGGTTTAAAAAATGGTCAGAGGTTGTTCTACTTGAACAATCTCACTATCCATGTTGAAAATGGGACAAGGGAGCAATCAGATCTAAAGTAGAAAACTACAGTCCAATTTGTGTTCAGGTCTCCTCTGTGTCTCCTTTTCGAATTCGGAGTCACTGCCTCACATCGGTCCAAAATGTAAGAGACTTTGGCATTCAACAGAGCACACTGGCCAAGTTCTTATCATTCACTTGACCTAAATTAATGGCAGCATTCATGACCAGAGTGCACCAGTAATGTTAAAGCATATTAAACTGAGACCTTTTGTCTCTGCAGAATAATGTTCTGTTTTGAGATTTCTCATTACACAGAGTAATGAAACAGCCAAATCACTATGTACATCTGTGTTTGTTGATACTTGACATTTGGTTTCAAAGTGAGATTTAGGAGGACCCTTATTTAATCTGGGTTGGATTCTCCTGTGATCCAATTTATTTGCTGCTATTTGGATTTGATTTCCATAGCTAAGCATCCAGTTGCCCCAACATAAAATTAAAGGCCCTATTCCTTTAATTAATTATGTTTACTATATTCTACACCATTATTCAGCTCATTCACCTTGAAGAGTTGGAATTAACAGTATCTCAGGGTCATAGACAAATAGCACTCTCAGCTAAAGCTGTGCTTTGAAGGAATTTTTGAATACAGTTATAATAGTTATTGGCTAAAATTCATACTTCTTGATCTGACATTCAAGACCTTCCATAATCTGGCCCTGATTTGCCTTATCCTTTCATAAAGTTTATTGCCTTTTCCTTGAACATGGTAGTTGCTTAATTAATCAGTTATATTCTTCCTTCTTCCAGGGCTTCCCTATTGTACTTTAATCAAGCTGGTACCTTCACCATCTTTTAAAGTCTACTGAAAACTCAATCTTTCTTTGAAAGTTTTCTTTGTGGTGTAGCATCCACAACTTTTTATCCCTTTCTTTTAATTTATTTGGGACTAGGTGCTACATTCTGGTGCTAGTTGATAAACATTCCACATGTTTATCAACTATCACATGGTTAGATTTTTTTGACAAGCTTATGATGGCCAAGTAGGAAAGGATAGCGTCCTAGTGACTTATATGTTCTCTAAAGTGTCTGGCATAATGCAAAGCTTATAACAACACTTACTGATCTATGCTCAAGAGATTGATCGACCTGCTGTATCTTTGAAATTGTTTATTTGATGAGTATATGTTGCATACCATGCTGGGAATTCTGAGGATGTGGAAATTTTATGATGAATGAAATATGGGGTTGAATTTTCTTTGAAAGTGCAATTATATTAATCTGGGAGGATAAAAGTGTATTTTTTTTAGTTATTTGCCTTTTAGCTGTAATGGAATCAGTAAATCCTCTCCTGATTTAACATAGAATCTGTTGGTAAGCGGCTGTTGGGTTTCTAATCCTGAAATTCAGAAAATAAAATAGGACTTTCAACTGGAATATCTATTTTTAGGGGTGCAGTATTAGACATATGTTTTCCTTTGAACCACTCAGAACCCAACTACATTCGTAAGATAGTTGCTAACATAGGGCAACCTCAATAAATTAGGGTTTTGTGTCACGAAAATATTTTCAGGGACTTAGGCATGTTTGCAAAAAGCTAGGTCAGAAAGTTAATATGGAGAAGGATTAAAAAATTTGAAAGATCAGGCACCTATTACATGATTATAGTACTTCAGGATTTAAACTAGGATTTTCTAAAGAATATGCACAATTCTCAGATTTCACTATTAAAAATCTACTTGTTAGTTTAAGATAAAAACCTTCAATAAGTAGCTTTTCCAGAAAAGCATTTCATAAATTTTCTATATTATTTCACTTAGCTTTAAAAGGATAAAAATGCACATATTTTAGCTTAGTCTTTTAAAAGGAAGAACAGTGTTCTATTGGGTTATTTTTTTTCCTTGCAAATAAGTAATAACTTAGTCTATAGAAGGTTGCTTGTGATGTTTCTGTGAACACATTAGGTTTTTTAAAGAAAAATGAAATTCAGAAACCCAGGTCAGCAAATTAAAAGTATTGGGAAAGTTTTTTTTTTCCTTTTCTTTTCAAAAAGAATTTTAAAATGCTTATAACAGCACCATATGATTTTTTTATGGTTAATGCGCAACTACTCCCTTTTAGAATTCACATATATACTACTTTGGTGATAATAATATCACTTTGTACTCACCTTCTTGGGCAAGTGATTTATTGTTCCAGTGGTGCGACTGAGTTGCTGATGCATTCATATACTCCCCTTGGTGAAAAATGTCATGCATATGTATAGCAGCTGGCAGAAGTTAGGAGGTTAGTTTGTAGCCAAGAAACAGAAAATTGCTAAATGCCCCAATCCTGTGTTGTTGGACTAAATAGAAGCAACATTTTGCCATGAAAAGTTCTGCACTAGGACTCAGGAAACTTGGACTCTATGTGTGAACTTCAAGAAATTCATGCATTCATTAATAAATTAATATTTATTGAGCTAAAGGCAAGACATTGGGATTGATATTGAGGATACAGTAGAATAAAATAGACAAGATTCCTGCGCTAATAGAACTTACAGACAAATGGTGAAGACAAATATTATTACAATAATCACATAAATATAAACTATAACATTGTACCTGTGATAAGCACATGGAAAGAAAGATACAGTGCTACATAAACACATATAATAGAGGGATTTGACCTAGGCAAGAAAGTCAGAACAGGCTTTTCTGAGGAAGTGATGATTAACTAATATTTGAAGGCACAAACTAGGCAAAGGAGGAGAGGGTGCATCCCAGGCAAACCAAAAGCATGCCTAAAGGCCCTGTGGTGTGAAGGAGTTTGGTGAATTTAAGGGACTGAAAGTTACAGCAGAGGGAGTGAAGGGACGTGTGGCACAAGATCAGGCTGCAGGAACTAACAGGAGCTAGATAATATAAGGCTGTTGGGGTCACATTAAAGTGTTTATTGTTTATCTGAAAATCAGTAGGGGATCTTTGAAGAGTTTTAGGTAGAGATACGATGTGATCAGATTTAAATTTTGAAACAAACACTTTGACTATAGTGTGAAGACCAAATTAGAAAGTGGTCAGAGAAGCAAGGAGATCACTTATGAGACTGTGGCAGTGGCCCAGGAGAGTGATGATGGCAGCTTGGACTAGGACAGTTGTGGTGGAGAGAGGTAGGGAAGTAGGGAAGATGTGGAACTGGAGGAGCTTAGGCAGGATCTAGAGGTGATGAAGATAGAGCTGCCAAGGATAATTCATAGATTTTAGGCTTGTTTAAGTGGGTAAATCATGTATCATTCCTTGAAATGAGGCATATTATAGAATTGTGACTGTTTTCGGTGAGGAGGACAAGGAGGATAACAGAGGCCATGGATTTTTATATCAGATATGTTGAGTTTTAGTCATTTTAAACCTATCTGTACCTCAGTTTCCTAATCTATAAGATAAAGGTAAGGAATCTCTGAGATCTCTTCTAGAACAGAGGTTGGCAAACTTTTTCTATAAGGGCCAGATGGTATTTTTGGTTTTATGGGACATGGAGTCTCTGTTGCAACTACTCAACTCAACTGTTGTAGCTGTATTGAAGTATTGAAACTCAGTTATCAGATATATCATTTCTTAGATAATTTAAATACAAACCTGCTAACTGATTTGGTCAATTGCAAGAAATAATCAGTCAAGTCAATGAAGAACTAATTGTGTTATGAATTAACAAGTGAAATCAGTAAAATTCATTGATACAGCAAACTTGAGCAGACATAACCCTATTTATTATCAATGCAATAGCCCCTGCCACCAACATAAAGAATGACAACCAGGAGAATGTGGTTGACCCACCAATGCAAAAACTAAGTAAAGCAAATCAGAACAATCTCCTGAAATGAGGGCTATACTAGTCACTTACTCTCTGAGTAGAAGTTACTGTTGTTGGTGATATGGCCTCCTGTTCCAGTCATGGATGATGCCATTGTCATTATCTTGGGGCTTCAGGTGTGGCTAGTGTGACTGCTCAGTAATGGATATGCTATGGATGTGTGTTTGTGTGTGTGCATATGAGTGCATTAAGAAAAATAAAATTACATGATAAACGTATTATAATCTTTTTTTTACTTAAAGAATGTTGTGGACATTTATTAATTTCATTAACTTTTTGTTGAAATTATGTTTGATCTTAACTTTGTAGGTTGTCTGTATTTAATTCTCATTCTCTTTACCACCTAATTTTTTTTTAAATAGCTTCTTCTCATACTCAATTGGTATATATTTTACCTATAGCCATTGCTCAATAAATATTTGTGTGGGAGGTAAGATAAAAAGCATCATATAATATACTTCCATAGCTCAGTAGTTTGGGGGTGAAATTATTTTCTACTCAATATTAGCAGGGATGATCAAGGGTTAACCATGTATGAACATGACTTATGTAATAGGTATGCAAAATGAGACTTCTGAGTATATAGACTGTGGCAATTGGGTGAATAATTTACTAACTCAGGAAAAAGTAAAAATTTTAATCGAATCTTACTCATAATTCATCCTTATGAAATACTAGTTCATTTCCATTCTTTACAGCATGTTATGAATGAATATAAGAAAACTAAGCCTAAAGCCAAAGATATTTTTCATAAAATTATTTCAAGTTAAGACAGGTAGATTGGCATTAACATGATTTATTTAATGAGATACCTTCTCTCCTATGCTATATTATTGTTATTTAATATTTATTGAACACTATAACCTGAGATGGTTGAGAAGAGAAGCAGGGAGTTAGTCAAGTCTTAGTTTACAGTTATGAAGAGAAGTTTTAGCTATAATATTGAGTCAAAACCACTAGCCTTGTCTATTATGACTGAGACATGGCCAGAAGTAGGGGAGCCCATACTAAGGGTGACCAAAATCTGGAAGCCAAGAAGACAGAGAAAGGCTAGGCAGAGCATTACAAAGATTCAGAAAGGTCTTGACAGTGGGCAGTAGAAGTAAGTCTATATATGTAGGTAATCATTCTCAGGAAAGCCCAGCAGTAGTTGAAAAAAAAAAGATAAGGAGGTTGAACATGTTTCAGAGAAGTCCAGCATCAGATATTTGGGTATTCTGGTAGTCAGTAAATGTCAGGCCTACCTGTATCAGGAGATGGGGCCTGAGATTTGGAGCCAGATTTATGTTCCTTAGAAGAACTGGAATGAGCATATTATCCTAGGCCTGGGAGTACTATAGTTTTAGGCAAGGGAGTTACAAAACGGCAAAACCAGGTCTTGGTTGCTGGAACTGCGATCAAGGATGGGACTTACAATTTTTTTTAAATGGTGAGATACTAATAGAGTTCACAGGGTCATAGCAAGTCCAGGACAAAGCTGATTTGATGAGGTCAGACAGTTGTATCTTAATGCTTTGTTATTATTCCACTTGCCTAATTCAAGATTGGTGCTAGATTCAGGGATGAGGACTGGCACCGTACATAAACATAGGGTCTTGGTGACACTGGTTGCTTATTTTCAAAGAATATAGAGTCAAGAAGCTATCCTATCATTGTAAAAGATGACAAGTAGTACAAGTTCCCTTGTTTTGCATAAATCATTTGACTGAAAATTATAAAAGAAATATAGTGATGAGAACCGCTTTGCTGCATGAATATCAATCCCCGCCCCCTTTCATACACACTCATACTCACAAAGATGTGAATCCACAAGGAGAACAGAACTGACCTTAAGTTTACATAGCCTTTTCAGTGGTGTGGTGTGCTCACCTCCAACCCTAGCAATCTCCCACCATGACTATTGTGAAATCCCTCTACTGTCCAATTTTTGGAGAAGTAAAAGAGATGGTTGCTACATGGTTGTTTTGGGGGAAAATGTATTTGAGGCATTTCAGGGAAGACACAGAATGAGTAGAAAAGGTCAGTTTGTTCTTGACTTGTCCCATATAAAATTCCTAAGTATGGCTGAAATCTACATTTGCCTTTCTCCCACCTAATCTTTCAACAACAATGCTCACAGTCATATGACTTCCAATTTATCTTTCTGACTTTATCATTCCTTACTCTCCCATACTGTTCCTCCATTTTAGACAAACAGACCTACTCAGTGTGCTGTAAATAACATCAGCACATTCCTACCACTCTGCATCTGCTTATACTTTTCCAAATGCCTACAAACTCTTCTCAGAGCTTCTATCATTGCCTCTTGAAAACATCTACATTTTGCAAAGTCACATAATAGCTCCTCCACTTACTATGACTATGAGCAAGTTGCTTTGCCTTCTTTCATTTTCTCACATCTAAAATGGAAATAATTATAGTCTCTTCCTTGTAGGGGCATTGTGAGAATTGAATGAGATAATATATAAAAAGTACATAGTACAATGTCCGACACAGGAAACATTTAATAGATAGTAATTTTTTAAATCATATCTCAAGTGTTCTGTCTCTTTCATGAAAGCCCTTCTTGGTATTATTTTATGTGCTTTGAGTTTATTTTAACTCTACTTTTAGAAATTTTTAATTAGTTGTTACTCATTGGTAATAATAATAGAAGCAACCATTTTTAAGCTCTCGTTTTATTCCAGGCACTATATGAAGCACTTTACATGCATTATCATGTTCAGTCTCTGCCAATTCTATAAGGAGGTACTAGTAGTTAGTCCATCTTACAGATAGAAAATCTGCGATTCTGGATTCTATGACTCATTCCCTCTCTCCAGGCATCTAACTTTTCTTCCATATCTCTGAGTAAGGTTAAAAATTAATTTATCATTGTCTATAGATTTGGTGACTAGCACAGTGGCTGTTATTTTATAGGAACTCAAGAGGGTTTGCTGGTTAAATGAGTAGATGTTGTCCCTTTGTTGCTTAAAGCCCCCAGCCATGCTTGGCATGCTACCTAGGTTTGAACACCAGAGTAAATTCCCTAGCCCCACCCACATTCCATTGTCTCTTTGCATCTTTTCTACATGAGATACCCTCAGAGCCTTATTTCTGCTGGACAATTGATAAATCAATCCTGGTAGGATGATAGGAGCAGATAATTACTGAAAGTATGTTAGTTTGTCACCTTATCTGCATTTTAATGGAACAATTCTGGAGACAATCCCTTAAGGCAAAGGAATGAATCTTGATGTTGAGAAGCCAAAATCAGTGCCAAGCTGCAGGTGTGGGGGGTTGGTGGGGGGGAGGTGGTGGTATGCATGTCTCAGAAGTGTTGTGCCAGCTTTGATGAATATTTTTTGGAAGCCAAAATTATTATCTATTGCTATTCTTTTTAAGTTTTATTTTAAATTTGTTGATTCTCAAAAGCAAAACCTCAAGCCCTCTTGGGCAAAGACAAATGGCTAAGCCTAATAAGACTCATGGTGCTGTGAAATTAGATTAATTAACTAGGGTTTGAATTGAAGTTGTTTTTGAGATAATATTTTTCCAAAATGTATTATTATGAAATATTTATTTGCAGTGTCTACAGTATGCCACATTGAATGTACTTCTTATCTTGAAACTGGGAAAGGGAGCAAATAATGTGGCGTCTCAGAAGAGGAGATAAAACATCCCACTTTTCTCATCTAGAAGGCCTCAGTTTAACTTACCATGGTATATCTCATTTGGGTCAATTAGTACTTTAAAAGGTCTATTAAAATATATTACCAGAGTTTTTAAAAAGTTGTAGTAAGTTCAACTTTCTGAAAAATATAAACATAGTCAGCTTTTATACTAAAATTTTATATTTTTGAGTTGATGAAGCTAGTTTATTTTCAAGTAACAAGATTATGTCATTTATCACACAGAGTTAATGAAAGGTCTGCCAAATGGTTTGTTGCCACAGTGGGAATGTTTAAGATGGTTTTTTATTCAACAAATGTTTTATAAATGTAAACTATATATATACTGTGAGAAATACAATACAAATATTAATCTATTAATAACTTTTATATCTAGGATTTCATACACACACACGTATGTATTTTTCATACACACACACAGATGTATGTATTTTTTTCTGCAGAAGACTTATTTTTTAAACTGCTTCCATTTGTTTCCACTGATCTAATTATAAAGTCTTATATCAATATCATATTTTTTTGATTACAGTCATTTTGTAGTAAATCTTTAAATTAGGTTGTGTAATTCCATCAACATAGTTCTTTTTCAAAATTGTTTTGGCTACTCTAAGTCCATTGTTTTTCTACCTAAACTTTAGAATCAACTTGTCAATTTCTACCCACCAAAAAAAAATTCTGTAATTTTGGTTGTTATGACAATTTGGGGAGAATTGACATGTTAATGTTTGGTGTTCCAATCCATGAACCTGGTATATTTGTCCATTTAAGTAGGTCTTGTTTAATTTCTCTCAGTAATGTTTCATATTTTTTAATATAGAAGTCTTACACATTTTTCTTAATTTTTTCTTCAGTATTTTATGGTTTTGTTGCTATTCTAATTAGCATTTTAAATTTAATTTTCCAGTTGTTTATTGCTAATGAAATAGCATTACAGAAATACAACTGATTTTCATATATTGACCATGAATCCTATGACCTTCTTAATTTCACTTATTATTTCTAGTAGCTAATTTTCAACATCTTAAGATTCTGTATGTAGCTATTCATGTCATAAGCAAATATTGGAAGTTTTACTTTTTTCTTAAAAATCTGTTTTCCTTTTATTTCTTTTGCATACTTTAGTGATCTAGGACCTCCAGAACAATATTGAATAGAAATGATGCAACCAGGCATCCCTTCCCTGTTCCTGATCTCAGGAGAAATATTTTCAGTATTTCACTATTAAGTATGATGTTAACTATACATTTTTAAATAGATGCCCTTTACAGGTCAAGAAGGTTTCCTTTTATTCCTAATTTAATAATAGGTTTTTTAAAATTGCAAATGGATGTTAAATTTTGTCAAATGTTTTTCTGCACTTATTGAAATGATTATATGACATTTTTATCTTTTATTCTCTCCATACTGAGAATGACATTGATACCTTTTTGAACGGATAAACATTGTTTGGTTATGATTTAGTACCCTTATATTATAAGCTGCTCAATAACGTTTGATAATATGTGTTGATGATTTTTGTCTTTGTTTATGTCATATATTGGTGTATAGTATTGTTTTTAGTGATGTTCTTGTTAAATTTGGTTATTAGTGTTCTACTGGCCTGGTGAAATAAGCTGAAAATATCTCCTCTTCTAATTTCTGAAATAGTATGCATGAGATTGGTATTACCTACTTTTAAAGTATTCAGTAGAATTCATCAGTGAAATCCTCTAAATCAGAAGTTTTCTTCTGGGTTTGGTTTGAAAATTACAAATTCAATGTCTTTAATAGATGTGAGGTAAATCGATTTTATGTTGCTTCTTGTGCCAATGTTGTCAGTTTTTAAAGAAATCTGTCAACTTTACCTATGGTGTTAAATTTATTGCTACATAGACGTTCCTCAATGTCTACAGATTTTTTTTTTCTTTGAGTTGGAGTCTCACTCTGTCATCCAGACTGGAGTGCAGTGTCTGCGCAGCCTCGACTTACTGGTTTCCAGCGATCCTTCCACCTCCGCCTTCCAAGTAGCTGGAACTACAGGCACACGCTACCATGCCCGGCTAGTTTTTGATTTATTGTAGAGATGAGATCTCACCAATTTGCCCAGGCGGGTCTCGAACCCGCAGGCTCAGGCAATCCACTCACCTCAGCCTCCCAAAGCGCAGGATTACAGGCTGAGCCACCAAGCCCAGCTTGTCTACAGATTTTGTAATGATGTCACTACATCCATTGCTGATATTTCTTCTACTTCATTTAGTGGTGCTTAGAAATTGGCCAATACTGAATTATGCATAATTATGGATGCCCCTTCTTTTAGATTTCATAACCAGTGCTGGTTAATCTCCAGGCACTTGTTTCTCTCTACTTTCGATAATCCACTTATCCATCATTCCCAAATTGCTACAGTTGCCCAGAAAATAAACTTTTTTCTGTATCAACTACTTCTATTTTATTCCAGGATTTTTTTAATCAATAAGAAACAATCTATTATCTTGAACTTGACTCCAAAAATAACTGCCATCTTTGAACTTAATAAAATAAAGTGGTTTTCAAATTGTTTGATGAACAAATAAGAACCTGATTTTAATATAAATGTTTGATTTAACAATCCAAAATTCAAGGTTCAGGTATAGTTTTCTAAAATCCTCAAAAGTGAAACATTAAAGTAGTTAAGAAAGCTGGATATTGGTGGCTCACACCTATAATCCCAGCACTTTGGGAGGCCGAAGTGAGAGGATTGCCTGAGCCCATGGGTTCAAGACCAGCCTGGGCAACTTGGCGAGACCTCATCTCTACAATAAATAAAAAAATTAGCCGGGCATGGTGACACATGCCTGTAATTCCAGCTACTTGGAAGGCTGAGGCAGAAGGACCACCTGAGCCCAACAGGTCAAGGCTGTGGTGGCCATGAGCATGCCACTGCACTCCAGCCTGGGCAACAGCGTGATTCCCAACTCAAAAAAATAAAAAACAAAGTAGTTAAGAAAAATAAAATCCTGGTTGAAAATTAGGCAAGTGTATTAGAAGACAGTCCCAAATCACTTTTTAAAATGAAAGGGTTTGTAATTAGGTATACATATATATGCATATATATATACACACAAAATGCAAAACATGTGAACAATATGTCATCCATAGTTGTAACATCTTAACTGCTGTCATTATAATGTATTTACATTTGGTTTTTTTGTATATGTTTCTATTTGGGTTTTTTTTTTTTTTTGCATGCAGTTTGTTTTGGTTTCGTTTTTTTTTTTTTTAAGATGTGGGGTACAATTCAGAATTAGATAGACAAATGTTCATTATGCAGGTACCTTTGTTGATGAGGTGTGCCCTTCCTTCCACCGGGCAATTTTCCTTAACTGCCAATCTTGAACCCCCTGCCCTGGCAGTTTCCCACTACTGCCAATTCCTTTCTTATAGTATTATGATAATTGTTCAAGGTCCACTTATGAGTGAGAACATATGGTCCTCTGTTCTTGGCTTAGTTTTAAACTATAGGTATATTTATTTTGCCTTTACTTAACATTGTATATTAAACATGTTTTCAAGTTTCTATATTTTTCTTCACTGTCACTTTAAATAATGGCATAACATTCAATTAAGATGCTCTAATAACATGCAACTGTTTTCCTACTTTGATTCAATGATTTTTTTTCAGTTTTTCAATTCTCTAAAACAATACTGGGATGAACATCTTCATATATGTAATTTTTCCCCATATTTTGTAGTACTTAATTGGATAGATTCATACAAGTGAGAGTATAATCTGGTATTACAGAGAAAGCCACAGGACTTTTAAAAAATTTGGCTAACTCCAGAGACTTTGTGATCGTGAACTTCCTGTTGAATTTTTTCATATATTGAGAGTGGTGATTAGTATTATCATGGGATCTATGCTGCAGAAACATAGAAAAAAAATTAAGCCTCTCAAGATCACAGATTTATAAAAAGCTTCAGAATGTGCTGAAGAAATGGTGGTGCTGGGGTGTGCAGTTAACTCTAGTGACCAGAGAGAAGTCATAAGGCTGCTCAAGAAGTCTTATGTCTGAGCAATCTGAGACACCTCCACTGGGAAGGCCTTTGTTCAATAGAAGAGTCATTATAAAAATTAAGTTCCCTATATGAATAGAAATCAAAGTGCACACAATATTATTACTTCTAAGGTTGTTGGGCATTATATTCTCTTATATTCAGAGGGAATCATGGTCAGTATTTCATAAGAAAATACTTCAAGGAGTGTTTTTTATAATGAAACAAACTTTACAGCAGCCGTCATACTTGAAGCAGTTAAGGGGTCTTTCACCTTCATTTTCAGCATGAAGTTTAATTATTATATGTAAGTGGCAACTCTATTTCAGTTTGTAATAAGAAGAGAAAGTTCACTTTGACTATCATGATTAGAAAATTTTGTGAAAATAATTCAAATGTATATGCTATGTTACTGTTGTCTAAGAAATAGCACACCTTAATGTTTCATTTTCAGTGGCTGAAAGATCTTGGGATCAAGGAAGGAGGAATACAGAAAATAGAACGTCAAATAATTCCTTATTTATAATATGTCCGATTTTTAATAGGGCTATTATTAGTATTAGTATTTCAATAGTGAACACCTCTCCTTATGTTTTCCCCTGTGTGTAAACTTGGACAGCATTCTTTCTAACTTATGTCTTTACTATCACTTAGAGATTGCAAACTTTTAATGACTAGATTCCACCCCCCACAACAAAACTGACATTGCCATTCAGTACACTCGATATGCCACATTTAGTTTTTACTGCTTTATAAAATGATGCTTGAGTTGTGATGTTGTGTAGAAATGTCAGAGCTACTGACTTGTCAGTCTCATTATGCTGTGCCCCAGTGACTGCTTCCCAAACATTAATTACACTGCATATAGACCATGTCTATTGTTTTTAGTTTTTTTCTCATAAACTCTGAACTTTAAATTGCTTTAAAAATTAAATACAGCTAATTAGTGTTTATAATATTCTTTTAATTAAACACAGTGGAAGGTCCAGGCTATGTATCACATAAAACACTAACAGCATTGCCAAAAGATAGCCCACACCCAATTCATTTTATGTGGCAAGTAGTTTGTAAATGATTACTGCTCATGCCACATTTGTCAACCTATGTGTATTCTGATGTCAAGATACCTTAGAGATATAAATGACTACTTATCACTAAGCATAGTGGATGTCACCCATGTGTTAGTCACTCTTGCCTATGAGTAAATGTTTTAAGGTGACACTGCATCAAATAAAGTCATAGTAGGCCTCAAGGGTTATTCAAAGGTCTAAGTCTTGATGGTAGTATTTTTTGTAAATTTAGCCAGATTAAAGACTTGGGTGCCCTGATTAATCAAAGAATATGCTTTGTACCACTTCTAAGGAGTGAGAATTTAGTAAACTACAGTCAAATATAAAGCTACAATGAATGGATTATAGTCTTTCTTTGAATCTTCAGAAGGCACTTCCAGTTTATACTGTTTCTTAGGGAGATCATTAGAAATATCTATTATGATACTGGCTGAAACTCTAATCAATAGAGATTTCTTGATGACAGAATGCCAGAGCACAGAGTGTTGACCATAACTCTCATGCCTTGTTGAAGACAAATTGGTTTGGGTCAGTTACTGCGGAAATTTTTAGGCTTAGCTATATGAAACAAGCACCAAATAAGACTCAGTGAAAAAAATAATAGAAATACCAATTATTTTTATTAACTTGAGTTCAGAAGCCTCTCTAGGACTCCTACAACATTGGAAGAGAGGGATTGAGCCCTAGCTTTGTTATCACTGAATCTTATTATATAAGCACATGAATACTATAACTCATAGGAAATTTCAAATTCTTTACCTATTCAGCAATGTTTATTTACATGTTCAAGAAACCACTGATGTAACATGGATTCTCTCCAAGACTTTGGAGGAGAGAAAATTTATTGTTAGCATCTCTCTAGGAATGAGCTGAATTTTCTTTACTTAATAGTAAATCCATAGAAGATAATTCATAAAAATATAGGTCAATCTTGTCTCTGTCCTGAGGCTTGAAGAATCAGTCCCAGTAAGAACTCAGGACCATAAAATCAGTGGTTGCTGGAATACATTGACTTTGGAAACGCAATGGAAAATTACTCTCCAGTCACAAGGTATCTCCCTTAATGGTCTACAGAGGGGCCCAAAGTTTCAAAACAAAAAATTAATACATTTAGTAAAAGACACTGAAATTTTAGATGACCTCTATAAAAATTGACTCCTTCTGGGAGAAATAGCACATTTAGTTCCAATTAGTCATTAATCACTTTGAATAAGCAGTTGACAGGTAGACATCTGGAGAGAAAAGGATGTAGACAGATCAAGAGATCAAAGAGAGGAAATGATATGGAGTAGAGAGAAAGGGAAGGAGCTATAGTAGAATCTTTTAATCAGTCTGGGGACAGCAAAAAGCCACTGGAAATCTGAAGAAATAGAGAAAGAGATTTTTAAAAAAATTTTAGACTTGTGGCATCGATGTGAGTATTTGCTACATAAGTATATTTCATGATGGCAAAATTTGGGTTTCTGAAGAGCTCTCCCCAACCCCAGTAGTGGGCATGGTACCCAGTGAATGGTTTTGTATCCCTTATCCCTCCTCTCTCCTTTAATAGTGCCCAGCATCTATTGCTTCTGTCTTTGTGCTCCTGTGTGCTCAATATTTAGGGCACAAATACTTGTCAATGAGGAAATGAGGTATCTAGTTTTTTGTTTCTGTAATAATTCACATAGAATGATGGTTTCCAGCTGCATCCAACTTGCTGCAAAGAATTTTGTTCTTCTTCATGGCTGGTATATGTACCATATTTTCTTTATCTAGTTTACCTTCAAAGGGCATCTGGGTTGATTTCACACTTTTGCTATTGTTAATAGTGCAGCAATAAACAAACACAGGTATCTTTTTGGTAGAGCAATTTGTGTTTCCCAGGAGTAGAATTTCTGAGTCGAATGGTAGCTTTATTTTTAGTTCTTTGAGAAATTTCCAAACTGCTTTCCACAAAGGTTAAACTAGTTTACATTCCCACTAACAGAGTATAAGCATTCCCTTTTCTCCACAGCCTCACCAACACCAGTTGTTGACTTTTTAATGATAGCCATCCTGACTGGTGTGAGATGTTATCTCATTGTAGTTTTGATTTGCATTTCTCCAATGATTAGTGAAGCTAATATGTCTGTTGGCTGCTTGGATGTTTTCCTTTGAGAAGTGCCCATTCATGTCCTTTGCCCACTTTTTAATTTTTGTTTCCTGTCAATTTGTTAAATAGATTTGTTGAGAGTGGACATACTTATTTCAGTTTGCCTGTTAAGTATGATGTTAGTTGCAGGTTTGTCATAAATGACTCTTATTATTTTGAGGAATGTTCCATTGATGCTTAGGTATTTGAAGGTTATCAGCTCTTCCTCGTACATCTGGTAGAATTCAGCTGAGAAGTCATTTGATCCAGGACTTCTTTTGGTGAGGACATTTCTAATTACTGGATCAATTTATTAGATTGTTATTGGTCTGTTTAAGGTTTCAATTTCTTCCTGTTTAAATCTTGAGAGGTTGTGTATTGCCAGGAATTTCTCCATTTCTTCTAAATTTTCTCAGTTACTCACCTACTGATGTTCATAGTAATCTCTGGTAATCTTTTGTAATTCTTCAGGGTTGTTTGTAACCTTACCTTTTTTGTTTCTAATTGTGTTTGTTGAAGTTTTCTCACTTTTTTTTTTTGTTGTTGTTGTTAATCTGGCAAGGTTGTTGGTCAATCTTATCCTTTTCAATTAGCAGCTTTTCAACTCCTTGATACTTTATATGATATTTTTGGTTTCTATTTAATTTAGCTGTGAATTTTTTTGGTAATTTCCACTTTTATATGGGTTTTAGGATTGAATCATTCATGTCTTCCCAGTTCCCTTAAGTGCAATATTACCCTGTTTACTTGATATCTCTATTTTTTTTTGGTTTGTACAGGCTGTGTTATAAACTTCTCTCTCAACATTACTTTCATGGTATGTTGTGGCTTTATTTTCATTCATTTCTAAGAATCTTTCTATTTGTGCCTTGATTTCTGTGTTAAACCAAAAGTCATTCAGAAACATGTTTAATTTCCACATATTTATTTGTTTTTGGAGGTTCTTGTTGATGATGATATTCATTTTTATTCCACTGTGGTTTGAAAAAATGCTTGGTATGATTTTAATCTTTTGAAATTTGTTCATGCTTGATTTATGTCCAAATATGTGGTTGATCTTAAGAGTATGTTCTGTGTGCTGATGAGACTAATATATATTCTGTGGTTTGGGGGTTTGTGTCCGTATGTGTGTTTGTGTGTACATGCACACAGACACACATGCATAATTCAGAGAGAGAGAAAAGTATGATTTCAAAGAATAACTTTACTGGTTATTATTTAATTTTTATTATTGGAAATGCCTTCTTTTTTATGTGATTATATGTCTGTCCTTCAAATCTTCATATCACTTCTTGCATATATTATCCTTTTGTCAAAATTTTATGCCATTTTAAGCAGTTTGATTCTGTGAGACCTGTTATATATTGGGATGGGTTGGGTTGGAGACTTTCTCATCAATAGCAACATATTCATGATTCAAGAAATGTGTCCATATATGTGTATATTTCAAGCAATATATCAGGTGTTTGATTTGCTCCAAGACACGTGTACTTAAGTCATCTATGTGCCCTCTCTAAGTCTCTGTTTACTCACCAATAATAGAAAAAAGATGAAGACGATGTAAATGACAGCAATGATGGCAGCCAATAATGAGGAAATGAGTGCTTGTTGTGTGCCCCACATAGATTAGGAACTTCACATACATTATTTTTTTTAAGTATGTGTTTTTTCCATTATAATATTAGAATATGTTCATTGTTAAAAAAAAATAATAATAAGAGCCAGGCTCGTTGGCTCAGCCTGTAATCCCGCGTTTTTGGGAGGCTGAGGTGAGGGGATTGCCTGAGCCCGCGGGTTCGAGACCCGCCTGGGCAGCGAGACCTCATCTCTACAATAAAGCAAAAAATCAGCCAGGCGTGGTAGCACCTGCCTGTAATTCCAGCTACTCGGAAGGCTGAGGCGGAAGGATCGCTGGAGCCCAGCAGGTCGAGGCTGCGGTGGCCGGGAGTGGCCACTGCACTCCAGTCTGGGCGACAGAGTGAGACTCCAACTCAAAAAAATAAAATAAAATAAATAAGACCATAAAAAGGAAACAAAGAAAAACTGCCTTTAGACTGCTAAAGGGAGGAGGGGAGTAAGAGTTGAAAAACCACCCATCGAGTACCAGTAAACCTATGTAACAAACCTGCACATGTACTCCTTGTGTCTAAAATAAAATAAAATAAAATAAAACTGTACCTAGTGCCACTATTTTATAATCTGCCAAAAAATTACATTGTAGTTACATTTTCAATACCTTTGTTGTTTATGTATTCCACTATTTCTGCTTCAAAATACATATGGCATGTTTTTGCTAACTACCCCATCTGCATGGCAAGGTAGATATTGTTATTAGAGTTTTATAGAAACATAAGATTAAGTAAATTGAGAAGCTGGTAGTAGAACTCAGCTCTCTCTGGACTCCAAAGTCTTCTCCAGTATTCTGATTCTCGTTTTTCTGCAATAGAGGTATTTAAGGACTCATAACCTTCTCTTTAGTCAACTAGTTCTCTGTAGATAGGATGAAGTCCAAAATATGTTTTTCCTCATACAAACCAACTTTCTAGTAGGGAGTCAGTGGCATGTAAGGCAAGGTTTACTAGATGAAAAAGTTTGGCCATACCAGCCAGAGAACCACATCATCCAAAATGACACTGATATTTTCTGAAAAAGACCCGTCTCTTTCAGTGCACTCCCCACTTGGATATGAAAATTTCAGTCTCTGTTGGTCTTTTTCCTGAGTGCTTATACTGAGCTGATAGCAAGTGCTCTTGTATCAGCAAAGAAAAAATTGCATGTTCTTCTTCAAATATCCCATGGTGCCCAGCTTTCCAGCATCTCTCTTCCCTGCTCAATAAGAGGTGGACTCACTTGCAAAGATTAGATTTTATATGTAAACTAGGATCTGCTGGAGGTGCTTTTCAACCCCCTAGGGCAAAAAGTGCATAGATATTTTTCTCCACAAGAGAACATAGTTGCCTTTGTCCTACACTTTTAGCGTACTTGGTTGCTTCCTGTTTTAGCTTTTATTTTCTTTTCCAGAGATTATTTGTATTCTCTGAAATTGTAAAACCATATTCTCCAGCCAAGGATAAGACTCAATTCTATCCCCACTTTTCTTGTGGTGATAGGGAATCCAGATGACAACCAAGAATCCTTCTCCACAGTGGATAATATGGATAGTTTATACCCACAAATGGGTCAAGCATATTGCATTCAATGTTCCATCAAGTCATGCCAAGTCTATGCTCTCATGGGTTTAGGTTTCAAAAGGAAGGGCTAGGAGGTTGTGCATTTCCTGGCATGGGGTATACCTCTTAGTGAAATGAAAGATACTTTGCAGACAAAAAGCTGGCATGAAGCATACCTTTGATTTCACCAGTAAGCATGCCATATGTCACAAAATTCTACTGCTTCCTTTCTGTTATTTCATCTGAGTGCCTCTTTCCTGCACATAGCTCTCAGGTGCAGTTAAGTAAAATAGATAGCACATTTAATTGATGTAAGTACCTTGAATTCAATTGAGCTTAAGTTACTTGTTTGATAAATAAATAGTATGTCTAGTTAAATACTTTTCCTGGTAGATAACATGGCATAGTGAAAAGAGCATTAGACTAGGAGTAATGAAAACTGGGTTCTTGTCTGAGGTCTGGTACTACCTTGCTATGTGACTTTTGGCAAATACTAAGCCTCGGTTTTCTCATTTGAAATTGAGAGTAATACTACTCTCCTGGCCTGCTATATCAGAAGATGTCAGACATATAAATTATAATAATATTTGTGAAAGTTATAATTTGGAAAAAGTATAAAGTGTTCTGCAAAGTGTAAGATACTATTCATGTATACTTTCTAATGAATGACTGAACCAAATAAGAAGGGGAGAAAGAAAAACAAATTCCAATGTAGAGAAAAGGGAAAATACAAAATAAATAACAATCATTCATAATCACATAGCACAAAGATAATTGCCATTTAAGTATTTTGCTATATTTCTTTTTAGTCTTTTTCCCCCCAAATAGCTGGTAATTAACCTCTGTATGTGAGGGGTTCTGTTTTTCTGATTACAAATTAATAAAAGTTGATTATAGAGAATTTAATAGAAAGCTCCTTTCTTATTCCCATGAAACTAGCATTAACAATTTTTCATTATTAAACTTAGTTTTGTATCTTATTTTTTATTTGACATTGTATATAACGTTTTCTCACCTTATTAAAACTCTCCAAGACTATTTATCTAAAATTCTAAACATGCAGATGGTCCTACACTTACTATATTTTGCATTATTTTTTTTCCACTTTACCATGAGTTTATTGGAGTAGTAAATACATTTTCAACTTATGATGTTTTTGACTTATGAGACAGGTTTATTAGAAGGTAACCTCATCATAAATCAAGTAAAGCACATGATTGAATGACCCCAACACTTAGCTGTTACATAACTTCAATGATTTTCAATCCATGGACAATACCGATTCATCTACAAACTACCTAGTTCTCTCTCATTACTTCATAGGTTTTTGAAATAAATCTAAGATGTCATAATTTCATCCATAAATTTTAGTATATGATTACAATATATAAAAACTCTTCTTTAACCTGATTACAATACCATATTGCACATTAAAAATGAACAATAAAACTTTAATATCTTCAGATATCCTGTATATTCCCATTTTTCAAAACTATCTCATAAATCTGTATACTGTTTTTTTACTTCCTTGTTCAAATGAAAATTTAAACAAGATGCACACATTACAGTTGGTTGGTATGCCTCTTAAGTATCTTTTAATTCTTATATTTTCCTTTTCTCTTTTTTTTGTTCCTTGCAATTTATTTGCTGAGGAAACTGAATCTTTTTTCCTATAGATTTTATCATATTCTATATTTTGCTATTTGTATTCCCATTGCATTGTTTGATGTTTTTTATCTCTAGTACTTTCTGTAAGCTGGATATGAGACCTAGACTATTACTGCCTAATAGAAATACAATGCAGGACAGACATATAATTTTAAATATTCCATAAGTCACATTAAATAATAAATACATGAAATTGATTTTAGCACTATGTTTTAATTAACCTAACATATCCAAACTATTATCATATCAATATACAATCAACATAAAATTATTAATGAAGCATTTTTTATTATTTTTCTTGAACTAAATATTTGAAATCCTAAACAAAAAAATTCTCTAAAGTGCAACATTTTTATGAAATTCTTCATTAAAAAAATCAGTAATTTGGGCAGAATCTCTGGTTATGGTCTAGTGAGATAATCTACAAATATGCTTCCAAAAACCAGCTATAAAGTCCAACAGATTGACAAAAATAACCCTTTAATTATTCTGTAAGTCAACCAGAGTTCTACAACAATCCAAGAATTACTTATACTTAATAAACTATTGGGCTTTGGATAATAAAAGGGGAAATTTATAGTGTTTTGTCCTAGGTCATCCTGATTCCCACCTTTAACCACCAGTTTTGTCAATGCCAAGGTTCTGCTGTGGTGGGTAAATTGTAAGAATTATACCTGTACTTCCACGGTTGAAAATTGTTCACTTGATGTGAAGAAGTTCATGATGCCCCCAACCAACAATATTGTTGGTAAAAGTTACAATTGTGAAGTGGAACCTGTAGGGAAGTTCAAAATTTTGCTAACCTGAAGTTGTGGTTGTTGTTAGAAAAAGCATATAGCTGGCTTGATGCTGTGCTTATGTGCAACAAACATTGGAGACCCAAGAGGTCCAAAGACAGTCACACACTGTTGTCCAATCCTAAGATGATATACAGAAGAGACATGAAAACCCCTCAATAATAAAAACCATGATGAATGTTAAAAAGTCTTGAATGTTAAATGAGCTTTCTTTCCCACACACAAGTCCATGAGCACAACCTCTGTACGGTCATTGACCATGAATCTACAAGGACACAGGAGTGTCCTTAGGACTTTTAAACATTAAGAAACCTGATTTTAAAAAGAATATAACAGAAAAACTGAACAAAGAAATCAGCAGCAATGCATCATAAGGTGACATAGTTCACAGATTTAGCCCAGGTAAATTACCAAATAAAAAACATGCAAAAAAGTAACAATTTCAGGGAGAACAATCAGAATCCACAATTGCTACAACATATTATCTGAAATGCCCAGTTTTCAATAAAAAATTATGAGATAGGCAAAGAAATAGGAGAGACTGGCCCATAGTAAAAAAGAACACACAAAAAGCAGTCAACATAAGCTGTCTTTAGTGGCTCAACATTTTGCAATTAGCAGACAAGGCTTCAAAACAACTATTATAAATGTGTTCAAACTAGTAAAGAACCATTAATAAAGACGTAATATAAAGTATGACAAAAAGTGACCATATTAGTGATTTTCAAGAAGGAAGTCGAAATTATGAAAAGAGAAATTATATGATTGAAAAGCGTAACAATTTAAATTCCCTAGATAGAGTCAACATGTTCAATATGGCAAAAGAAACAAATAGTTAACTTGAAGATTGATCTATAGAAATTATCTGATCTGAAGAACAGAAAGAAAAAGATAAAAGAAAACTAAACAGACCTTTAGGGACACATGGGGCAATATCAAGCTTACCAACCCATGCATAATGTGAGTCTCAAGAGACAGAAGAAAGAGGGGCAGAATAATACGACATGTAAAAAAGATTATACTCAGAAATAAAAAGGACATGAAATACTGTTATGCACTATAGCATGGATGAACATTAAGGATGTTATGAAAGTGTTGTGAAAGAAATGAGATGCAAGAGACCACATATTGTATGATTTCATTTATAGAAAATATACAGAATAGGCAAATCCATAGAGACAGAAAGTGTATTAGTGGTTGCCAGAGGTTAAGAGAGGAGGCATATTGGGAATGACTGCTTAATGAATGTGATAGTTATTTTTAGGGTGATGGAAATTTTTAAAAACTGGATGGTAGTAATGGTTTGACAACCCTATAAATGAATCCTAAGTCATTAATTTTTTTTTTTTTTAATTAGAGTCTCACTCTGTCGCATAGGCTGGAGTGCAGTGGCACGCTCATGGCCGCCCCAGCGTCGACCTGCTGGGCTTTGGTGATCCTTCTGCATCAGACTTCCAAGTAGCTGAAACTACAGGTGCGCACTACCACACCTGGCTAATATTTGTGTTTTAATTTATTGTAGAGACGAGGTCTCACCAAGTTGCCCAGGCTGGTCTCCAACCTGCGGGCTCAGGCAATCCACACGCCTCGGCCTCCCAAAGTGCTGGGATTACAGGCTGAGCCATCAAACCTGGCCAATCATTGAATTTTATACTTAAACTGTATATTATAAAAATTGCACCTCAATAATGCTGTTTAGAAAAAAACAGTAAACAAACCAACAGCAAAAACAAAGCAATAGGGTAAATAATTTGATCTGGTACTTAGTTATTCTATTATGGAATATGGTTCACAACATCTGGTGTAAACATTAACTCCCTGAATAATATTTTCTCAAAACAATAGAAAGTCTAGTTTTAATACATTTATAATCACAAAAGTAATTAATCATAACTGTATACATTGTCTTACAGTTTACTTGGTGCTTTCATATGTATTCTTTTATTTGTCATCTGCCAGCACTGTGAGGAAGGAAGGGCATTTATTTAGCCTTTAGTATGCAAAACTAAGGGTAGTTACCTATATTTCCAATGTCATACAGTAAGTGACACAATGGACTCAAACTCAGACTTCCTGATTCCAAGTTCAGTGCCCTTTCTGCTACATTATGCCAACCGTACACTGTGGTAGCAACCCATTTGCAATTATATTGTATTACTCCCTGTAGGTGCATATGAAAATTTAGATATTAGAAATGGGAATCACAAAGGTAAAAATTACAGTTCCATCTGTGCTACACTCTTAGTGAGCATTTGTTAGTGGGGAGTCCAAGGAAGCCTAGCAAATGTTGTGCTTGTGGCCTGGAACTATGCAGATATCTGTATCAAACTCATCACACATTGACCCGAAAAACACCAGGTAATTTCTAGCCCTCTTTCATCTGGTTATATAGTACGTACAAAATATGGTAGACAGAAAAAAAATCTGTTGCAAGACTGACACCTGATAACCTTGCAGAGCAGCCAGTGTTTACAGTTTTTCTGGTTTCATTCATAGCATCTTAGAATCCTAATATGTTGTGAATGAAATCAAATCTAGAGTCCCTCTTTTCTGGGCATCTTTATGCCATCCTTGTCCAAGAAGTTTATTTTCTTTGATACATAAATAAAGTCAAATACCTTTCAAATGCTCTGTCGGATCCAGAGGCTTCTTATTCTCTTTCTAAGCTGCATCTGAAAGTCTTGCTTGAGTTTTTCATACTGGTTCCAGCAGCTTCCTTTGAATCTTATTTCATGGACTCTTAGGCTCTCATTTAAGAAAGAGAGACTTTTTGGAGCCAACCTTTTTGGATTTGAATTCTAACTCCACTAGCTGTGTAATCTTGATGAAATTACCTAACCTTTCTGTATCACTATGAGGAGACATAACTCATTATTAAATTTTTGAGGATTAAATGTGATCATGTATGTAAGTTGCTTAAAAGAATACCTTTATCTTTTTTCTAGTTATTTCACTTCTAATAAAAATAATTAGTATTAGGCATTATTAATATTAGCAAATTATAGTATTAAATAATTTTAACTATTATTGTTTGTTGCAGTATTTAGGAAAGTTGACAACCTGAATTTATTTATTTTATTTTTTTAGCATATTAAACAAGTTTATTTGGTAATTTTAACCAGGTTCCCTGAACGCTTTGAATGTAATATTTTTGGTTTTTTTATATAATCAATATTTTTTATTAGCCTGAACTTATACCAGAAGCTTTCCTGTGGTACTCTTTAAAAAAGAGTTTCAATCTAATTATTTTCATGTGCTAGCCATGACAGCCCTATGAGGTTCATAAGATTAATTATATTAGATATTTATCTCACTTTAAATATATGAAATAGAGGCACACTACTTTGTCATAGAGTCAAGACTGGAACTTAAATTTTAGGACTCTTATATGCAGCTCTTTCTAATGTAGTCTGCTGCCTTTGAGATAGTTATCATTTGCCCATAGCAGCAAACTACTTGGTGCAAATTCCAGCAATCATTATTAATCCCTGTATCCACCTCTGCAATTAAGTCACTAAAGGGTCTGTATCTTTGTAGCATATGTTATGTTAATTTGATTAGCTCCTTTTCAGTCTAATCTTTAGCATAATTGAAAATGGGGCTCCAGTAGTAAGTAGTGTAAATGCTACTGCTTCCAATTGTTGTACATGAAAGTTGAGAGGGTTACTGATACAGTGTTGATTTCATTAAACTAATGCTGAAGATGGATGACAATAGAGAGCTATGATTAATAATTGCCATTTGGAAACTATAGACGAACAAGAGATTTCTGGTTGTATAATATCATATTTAAAGCCTATTATTTTTCAAGATACTATATTAAATTTGATGCTACGTTCTAGATAAGTATGTTAATACTAAAATTACTGTGAAATTTACAAAGCCCCAATGGATTTCATTGTAAGAAAAATGAATTGAATATGATTGTTTACTTGGAGAAATAAGCAGCTATTGTTCTTCTGTAAAGAGTAAAAAGGCTTTTATACATTGTTACCTTCAATTTTCTTAAAGATTTTTCCCTATATGAAGTGTTTAGGTGATCTACATAATCCACCACAAAGGATATTGAGAAGTAATAAGAGAAAGATAATTTGAAATTACTTTATAAGATTGTTGGAGTTCCAAGGGAGACAGTATGATGGAGATAGATGTCACTGCAACTCAGAAATGAATTATTTTTTGCAAATCACTAAGGGATAGAAATATGCTAGGTATTTACACAATTGCAAAAATCTCTGCTGCAATAAATTTGAGATATAAACCAGAGATTCTAGGCTTGTATTTTGTGATGCACTAAACTGTTGTCATTTATCTAATGGAATAATATGGAATACTCAATAAATGTTAAAAATCATGATGCATATAGTGCCAGTTCCTACGGAATTTTTTCAAGTGTGTGTGTGTGTGTGTGTGTGTGTGTGTGTGTGTGTGTAAGAGAGAGAAAGAGAGAGAGATATCTATGAGGGAGGTTTGGAGTCAATGTTCCCTAAGCAGTGATGGAGAATACTAAGTGAGAATAAGTCTTCAAAATAATTGATTAGAGTTTCTTTGTGGAGTCCAGTGACACCTTCAGTTTTTTTATTCATTAATTCTTCCCCTTCTCCACCTGTCTCATGTGACACACCTTTGGTGTTTATACAAATTTTTAAAGTTTTAACAAAAGAATAAAAATAAAAAGACACAAGCATCCAAAAAAACACAAGTATCTACAAAAAGAGATGTGAGATCAAACTATTCACTTGTAGAAGTAAGTGACTTCCATTTTTCTCTTTCAAAATAGCCTCAAGAGCTTACCAAAGCACCTTGAGGATAACAACTGCCACTGTTCTCATAAGTGAACCCATCAGCTTTGGAGGAATACTTTTCCAGGATGGATCTTTCATCCTTTCATTTTAAGATTTTAAAAAGTTAATGGAACAATTAATTAAAACAAATACATGTGAACTGATCCCATTGCTATAGTTCGAATGTATCCCCCAAAGTTCATGTGTTGGAAACTCAATGTCCAAGGCAACAATGATGAGAGGTGGGACCTTTAAGAAGTGATTAATTATACAAAACATATAATTAATACAAGGAGAAGCTGATACCAATACTATTGAAAGTATTCCAGGCAATTGAGAAAGATGGAATTCTCCCCAAACAATTTTAAGAAGCTACCATCACACTGATACCCAAACCACATAAAGATCCAACATTAAAAAAAAAAAAGAACTACAGGCCAATATCCCTAGTGAACATAGATGCAAAAATCCTCAGCAAGATTCTAGCAAACTGGATCCAACAGCACATCTCAAAAATCATCCACCATGACCAAGTAGGCTTAATCCCCAGGATGCAGGACTGGTTCAGCATCTGCAAGACCATAAATGTAGTTACATACATCAACAGATGTAAAAACAAGAACCACATGATTATATCACTAGATAAAGAAAAAGCTTTTGATAAAATCCAGTATCCCTTCTTGATAAAAACCCTCAAACATCTAGGCATAGAAGGAACATACTTCAAAATAGCAAGTGCCATCTACGATAAACCCACAACTAACATATTGCTAAATGGACAGAAACTGGAAGCATTTCCCCTGAAAACTGGGACAAGACAAGGCTGCCCACTCTCACCCCTCTTATTCAATATTATGTTGGAAGTTCTAGCTAGAGCAATTAGACAAGAGAAGGAAATCAGGGGTATCCAAATAGGAAAAGAGGAAGTGAAGTTATCCCTCTTTGCTGATGATATGATCCTATACCTTGAAAATCCAAGAGATTCTGTCAAAAACCTGCTTGCACTGATAAAGAACTTTGGCAACGTCTCAGGGTACAAAATAAATGTGCAAAAGACAGTTGGATTCTTATAAACCAACAACAAGCAGGCAGAGACCCAAATAAAAAGCACAATCCCATTCACAATAGCCACACACAAAAAAATGAAATACCTTGGCATCTTCCTAACAAGAGAAGTGAAAGACTTTTACAATGAGAACTACAAAACATTGCTCAAAGAAATCAAAGATGATACAAACAAATGGAAATATATCCCATGTTCATGGATAGGAAGAATCAACATTGTTAAAATGTCCATCCTACCAAAGGCAATCTAAGGATTCAATGCAATACCCATTAAATTACCAACATCATTCTTCTCAGACCTGGAAATGACAATACAGAAATTCATATGGAAACATAAACAACCACGAATAGGCAAAACAATCCTTAGCAAAAGAAACAAAGCAGGAGGTATCACACTTCCAGACTTCAAACTTTATTATAAGGCTACAGTAATCAGAACAGCCTGGTATTGGTACAAAAACAGGCATATATACCAATGAAACAGGATAGAGATTCCAGAAGTCAAGCCTCAATTTCCCAACCTACTCATCTTTGACAAAGCCTCCAACAACAACCACTGGGGAGGGGAGAACCTAGTCAGTAAATGGTGCTGGGAAAACTGGCTGATCACATGCAGAAGATTGAAACAGGACCCCTACCTATCACCATACACAAAAGTTAACTCTAAATGGATCAAAGACCTAAACAGAAAACCTCAAACTATAAGAATCTTAGAAAACACAGGAGACACCCTTACAGAAATTGGAACTGGGAACCAATTCCTGATCAGAACCCTAAGTGCCCATACCATAAAAAATAAGATAGACAAGTGGGACCTCATCAAACTGACAAGCTTCTACAAAGCAAAAGAAACCATAAAGAGAGAAGGGAGACAGTCCACAGAATGGGAAAAAATATTTGCCAACTGTATATCTGACAAAGGAATAACACCTAGAATCTACAAGGAGTTCAAACGTGCTGAAAGAAAAAAAGCAAACAGCCCCATTAAAAAGTGGACAACAGACATGAATAGACACTTCTCAAAAGAAGATATACAGGCAGCCAATAGACACATGAAAAAGTGCTCAGCCTCACTAATCATCAGAGAAATGCAAATCAAAACCACATTGAGATATCACCTAACACCAGTAAGAATGGCCATCATTAATTAAATAAACAGCAGCAGATGCTGGCGAGGATGTGGAGAAAAAGAAACGCTTCTACACTGCTAGTGGGAATGCAAACTAGTGCAACCTCTTTGGAAGACAGTGTGACAATTTCTAAAAGAACTGGAAATTGACCTTTCATATGACCCAGCAGTTCCCCTATTGGGAATATAATCAGAGGAACTCAAATCATTCTACAACAAAGATACCTGCACACGTATGTTTGTTGCAGCTCTATTCTCAATAGCAAAAACATGAAACCAACCATGCTGCCCATAGAAGCTGGACTGGAATAAAAAATGTGGTACATCTACATGATGGAATATTACTCAGCAGTAAAGAAGAATAAACATATGAACTTCATAGCAACTTGGGTGGATTTGGAGTCAATAATACTAAGTGATCTATCACAGAAATAAATAACAGTGTACCACATGTTCTCACTCATAAGTGGATCCTGAATATTTACCATAATACCATAAGAAAGGAATTGGCAGTAGCAGGATACTGCCAGGGTGGGGAGTCGGGGGGGACATAACACGAATAAAGGTACCAAATCTCAAACTAGGCCAAGTGGGGACCAAAGGGAAGCCCAAACTTTACCTGTATGATTTCCACTCATATAACTAATCCTGAATTGTACCCCCAATCTTTAAAATAAAACATAAAAAGAAGAAAAAGAAGTGTTTAAGTTATTAAGGTTCTAACCTCATAGATAAATTAATGCCATTCTCACAGGAATGGGCTCATCATCATGAATGTGGGCTCATTATTAAAGCAAGTTCGACCTCTTCTTGCTCTCCTGTGCTGTTTTGCTTTTCTGCCTTCTGCCATGGGATGACACTGCAACAAGGCCCTAGCCAAATGTGACCCTCAACCGTGAACTTCCAAGCCATCAGAACTGTGAGAAATAAATATATTTTCCTCATAAATTACCCAGTCTCATGTATTCTATTCTTGCAACACAAAAAGGACCAAGACAGCAGTAATCAGAATTTCATTTCAACTCTGGAGTGTTATCTCTTTGATATAATAGAGTATCTATATACCACAAAAGTAGTCTACTTTGAAAGTTATCACTTTCTGTATAAAAAGTCCCATATTCAATGCATTAAATTTTCAGTTTATCTCCTTAAAAGTTATTTTTTCTCTTTTTATTTACTTAAATGTTATGGTTGTATCCATGTGACAACAGCACAATAACAACAAAACTGGTCAATTCCATGACAAAATCAGACTAATGCTTTAGTCTTTATGTCCCTATCTAGGGTGTCACCATACATAAATTAATGTGTTCTTTTTTCATGTTAGACTATGGACAAATTCCAATTAATTTTGTGATTAACTAAATGAAGTCAATCATACAGTCACTGAATAGTTAGATACTAACAAATTGTTTTTGGAAAAATCTTAGTTTTATTAAATTTGTGATACTTTTCTGAAGCAATTTGTTTATGTCCAATCGGTGATCATGTTTTTTTCCTAGTATAATGTTCATCAAAAAAGGACAAAAATAATAATGACAAGCAGTAAACTGTGAGAAATAGTTTTTACAAATGCTACAGATAAAGGATTAATTTATTTGTTTTATTGTACCAATACAGTTTAATTTTTAAAAAACTTACTAGCCGGGCTTGGTGGCTCAGCCTGTAATCCCACGCCTTTGGGAGGCTGAGGTGAGTGGATTGCCTGAGCCCGCAGGTTCGAGACCCGCCTGGGCAGTGAGACCTCATCTCTACAATAAATCAAAAAATCAGCCGGGCATGGTAGCGCGCGCCTGAA